>NC_140933.1:51061767-51156767 GCF_014529385.1 Adiantum capillus-veneris
CAATTGGTCATATTTTTGTATTGCTCAAGGTAAACTGCATGTATAGGACATTAAATGAATATTTCACAAAATTATGATTGTTGTTATCTAATGTTTTCATAATAAACATTGAATCCTTGTAGTCACAGACATTTAAGAGACATGCGCACTCGATTTCAAATCGCTTCCTAGAATCTTCCACTCCAAAATAAAAAAGAAAATCCAAAATTTTTTAAAGCTTTGAAGTTTAATAGTGCTAACCTTTTTGGTACTCATGTAAACCTTTTATTTAGTGTATTTGAGTCTAAATCTCACCAAGGAGGTTTATTCCTCAAAGACACAAAGCATACGTGTATTCTTCTAAGAAATAAAAGAAATACTTTTACCCACAATATGTGGGTGAATATATTTTATAATCCAAAGAATTTACATCAAAATTCATGCTCAACACAAGCCATGAATACTAACCAGGATCATAAGACACACAAAACCAAAGAACCATATACATCGGCTAACAAAAAGAGCCATCATGAGACAAAAATAACCACCCATAGTAGGTTTGAGGGTTGCCACCAAGGAGAGTACACTGCCACTATCATCCCTTGACCACCAAACCATCATCAGGATACATATCACTGTGAAAATAGAACTAGATTAGTCGAATATTGCTGACATGATGGGCCTATAGTCCCAATCCCTAGGGGAGCATCCGGGGTGCCACCAAAGAGACCCACTACCACCTGAAGCACTGCTTGCCTCGGTGAAGCATCCATCAAAGCACTTCACAGAATCCACAAAAAAAAAAACATAAATTATCAACCACTAGCAGGCTCACACTCGTCCAAAGGAGCGGAGTCGCCAACCACCAACATCATGTCTCTTCACAGAGATCCATGTTCCAAGAACAGAAAACAAACCCGAACATTAATAGCCACCATAGCAACACCACAAGGGACTCAAAGGGGCGGCCTCCACCGCTTCCAAGAAGATGGGGGGGAAGGAGAAATGGAAAGATCGAGGGAGGGGCGGCCAGGATCCCCCTCTCGGGATGACCTCTAACCCTTCGATAGCATCGCTAGCTCCTCGAAGCACCATGCGGGACGGTGACCAATAGTCCTTGTCACATAAAGCCCCCTGAGTCTCCCCGCTTTGGCCCCCACAACCCTAGCTTTATAGGAAATACAAGAAATACTTACTAGCCGAGAGCTGTTGCGATGTGTTGACCAACACTCCCTACCACATAAAGCCCCTTGACCCTCCCCATTCCGGCCCCTCATAGGATTAAGCAAATAGCACTATATTGTGCAAGAATTCACTGGACCCCGCAACCCTAGCTTTTTAAGAAATATAAGAAAGACTTACTAAATGTGTCCTTAAGTATAAGACTTATATTCTTAGCATGAGAGAACCCATACATTGCATATACCAACAACAAAGTAGTCACAAGTGTGTGATTGGTTCTTGCTCTATAGTATGAAATCACTTTTGAATCCCTTATATAATCATGAGGATGAAATAAGATTACAATTTCAGATCAACAAAAGCACATGTAGTTTTTTTCTCCTTTTATCTAAAGGTTTACATTTAAGATGCCAACACTAGATAGCATGGAGCTTGACATACTACATGCTAAAATAGACATGGTCAAGGACATCTTCAAAGAAAATACAGGAAGAAAAAGAATGATCTATAACTAAAGATCTTAAAGATTTGAGAGAGATTCCCGAACAAGACAAGAAGACAAGCTAAGATGGACAAAGCTCTTAGGGTTAGGGTGTATTAGTGAGAGTAGCATTCATGGTGTGTTCACACGTTCACATGTGTGTGTGTGTGTGTGTGTAAACACACACACACACATAATATTTATAACCATCTACAAGATGGTTTGGAGGGGAGATTTTATAATTTTAGACAAGTGACTTTGGTTTACTAAGCTGTCAACCTCAAGAAAAATTTTCCTCCAAAATTTTTAAAGTCTTTTGAAATAATAGATAATAATAAAGAAAAGAAGAGCTAGAATCTTAATCAAAATGTAGATCTATTGGGCTTAAAGATATTTTTCTAATTTCTTGTAAAATACACAGTCAAGTCATGTTGAAGGACTTCATTGCTTATTTCATTCTCAGCTCTTTTAGAAAACTGTGTTCAAAAGTATTGCTATGTTTCTCTTTGTTAGATAAAATTGAAAGTATAAAAATAACTTACCCACTATCCATTGCTTTGAAAGAGAAATCTGTTTGTCAGGTCTACTTCATCCTCTATAATCAAATGTGAGTTTGAAGAGAATGCATTGTGGACTTATTGGTATTGTTGTTTGAAGTTGTGCATCCATCCAAGCATTGAACTTGCTTTGGCTACTTTCTTTCACTAGAAAGTGAGTGGAGCCTAGGAGAGCCTTTTTATTTGTGTTTCAAGGAAATGTTTAAGGCTTAAGTACTCTTTTTTACTATATCTAGAGTGGTGAGGGAAAAGTTCTTGGTTGGGCCTAGAGAAAAATAAACTTTTATATCTTGGCTTTTAAAAGATGTAGTTTCTATCAAAAAGTGATTTCGTTAACTCTATATTTAGATACACGATTTTGAATGTTTTTATTATCCTTTTTCCACTCTCTCCAATTTCTCTTACATTGGGACCACTCTCTCACACATGTAGGTTATTAACCCGGTGGATCAAGTATGGAAAACTTACAGTACCACAAAAGTGTAGGGGAGGAGGGTAGGACCCTGAATGATTTCTCCTTCTAAACTTATAAGTAGGGAGGTGGGATATCTAAGTCTCACATGAGGAAACAGTGGGAAAGAGGAAGAAGAAGATGTAGAGATGTATTAGAAGGAGATGAATATACAATCTATTAATAACATGTATCTCCATTGCTAGAACAATATTGGAATTTTTTGTCTAATGGTAATTGAGAGTTAGTCTTTGATGTTATAAGCCCTAGAACTTTTCCCATAAATCAACTCAAGTTTATCCACACTTACATGCTACAATAAAGATTATTACTTAATGAGTAATCTTTATTTTTTTCTTTGTTTTTTTTGCAAGACTCACAACAATGAGCTAGATAGTATAGTCATCCAAAAAGAATTAGAAAGAAACCCTTCTCAAATTGAGATAGGGTGCCACAGAATCCAAGGTTGCATCACAATATCTAGATACAAGGGGAGCCACCCTTACATAGATTTGGCTACAAAGGGAGCCAATCATACATAAAAAATACATACCTAGAACAAAAACATTGCCAAGAGGAATCCGACAAGCCAAGGAGCCGAGAAGGGTGAGCTACCACCTCAGTCTTGCATGTCCACAAAGCTATCAAAGCAACACCAAAATGAGACAAAGAAGGGATCTGCAACCACAAGCAATCATCAAGAGCCTCAACAATGACCCAACAACATAGAGGCATGCAAACCAAGTCACTACACTAAGACTCAACAACCAAAGCTCAATATGGCCACCAAATGAAGAGTGTGTGGTGCATGTGGAGCGAGAGGGAGAAGAAGACTAGACATAGAGTGTTGGTGGGGGAGCTCTCAATGAGGATTCAAATTTCCTCACTACTACTTATTGTTCTTTATGATCTAAAACTGCCTTGACACCTAATTTAGTCTATTAAATGCCTTAAGCAATCTATACACCAGTTCTACCCTGGTAGGCTTCTTAGGTTTGACTTCAAAACCCACTGGTTATTTCCGGTAGACATCCTCATTAAGATCCACGTGAAGGAAATCCATCTTCACATTCATATGAACAAGTTTCATGTCCTCAGTGGCTTTTAGTACAAGCACAAGATGCAATGTAGTCATCTTGACTACTGGAGAGAAAATATCATCAAAGTCTACGCCTTTCTTTTTCTTGAATCCCTTTGCAACCAGTCTAGCCTTATAATGAGGCTCAGGATCTTCTACCATATACAACCATTTGGAAGTCTTGTTTTCCCTTAAGCAACTTTGAGAGTTCCCAAGTCTCAGTTAACATAATTGAGTTATACTCATATTGCATTACCTACTCCCACTTCAAGCTATCTTCCATCTCAATAGCCTCTTGGTAGAGCATGTATGCTTTCTGTATAGTCAGTGACCAATAGATAGTCTAGTCTTGATTGAAACCACTTAGGGATATGAGAGACACTAGTTCTCCTAACTATCAGACTGCTAGACTCTGGTCACTCAAGAGCATCACTAGATCTCTCAGGAGCACTACTAGTGGCAGTTACATTGCTAATAGACTGAGCTATTTTCATGATTGCACTTGAAGCTACGTCCTCAAATCCCACTTTGCAATACTCAACCCCTTTTTACAGGCTGTCTATGCATCTTTGATTCATTGGGAATCACTTGTGAGTTGTGAATAACTCTTTGGGATTTTGAGTGCCATAGACATAACCCATCTTCACCATGAAGGAGTACGAGCGAAAGTGCGACGTGAGAGAGAGTGCGAGAAGAAGAGCACGACGATATGGTGAACTCGCTCTACTGTAATGTGTAGAGCATACTGAGTTCTTATTAGGTTTTTACAAAAGAACATGTGTACATACCTGGCGGCCCGCCCACTTACCTGGGCGACCACATTGGGCTTTATACCCCAACAACCTCCCACTTAAAGTCCAATGTGGTACTTTAAGTGTGAGAGAAGCTACTATACAAGCTAATATACAAGAGATGTAGAGAAGTGATGTACTACCCTACACCTAACTGCTTGCGAAAATGCGCAAAGCTCTCTGAGGGAAGTCCTTTTGTAAGTAGATCATCAGGATTTTCTGTGGTGTGAACTTTGACAAGCTGAATTTTCTTATCCTCAAGCATTTCCCTGATGAAATGATACTTCACATCCACATGCTTTGTCTTTGAGTGATAAACTGGATTGCGAGCCAATTGTATAGCACTTTGACTATCACAATATAACACAGGCATCTCTTCTTTGATTCCCAAATCTGTTACTAGGTGATTAAGCCAAATTGATTCTTTGCATGCCTCTGATGCTGCAACATATTCAGCCTCTGTAGTAGACTGAGTAACACAATCTTGTAATCTAGAACGCCATGATACTGCTCCACCAGCCAATGTAAAGACATACCCTGACGTAGACCTTCGGTTGTCTAAGTCACCTGCATATTCTGAGTCTGTAAAACCCTTTACACTTAGCTCCTGACTCCCATAGCATATACGCATACTCTTTGTAGCTTTCAGGTATCTCAATATTCCTTTCACTGCCTCCCAATCATTGCATACATCAAAATACCCACTGCAGACGCATATGGAATCTTATCCATTTCAGCCTGTTCTTCCTCAGACACAGGACAATCTTGTTTGCTAAGTTTCACATATGGTGGCAATGGAACACTCAGTGCCTTTCCCTTCTCCATATTGAAACATTGCAAAACCTTGTCAATATACTCTGTTTGAGATAACCAAATCAACTTCTTTGATCTCTCTCTCTCAATGTGCATACCAAGTATATGACTTGCCTCACCCATGTATTTCATGTCAAACGATTTTGCCATCTTTGACTTCAAAACTGAAATTTCTTCCAAGTGCTTGCCAGCAATCAACATGTCATCCACATACAAAATAAGGATCAGCCAACTACCATCCTTAGCCTTCTTTGTATATAGACAATGATCGAACTCACTACGTTTGTAGCCTTGAGAAAGCATAAACTTGTGGAATTTATGGTACCATGCCCTCAGTGATTATTTTAAGCCATAAAGACTCTTTAACAACTGGCATACCCAATCTTCCTTGCCTTTCTCAACAAACCCTTCTGGCTGCTGCATGTAAATTTCCACATCTAAATCACCATGCAAGAACACTGTCTTGAAATCCATTTGGTGCAACACCAAATCTAATATGGAAACCAATGCAAGAAAGCATCTCAATGTAGTCATCTTGACCACCGGAGAGAAGACTTCATCAAAGTCAATGCCTTGTTCTTGGTTAAAGCCCTTGGCAACAAGCCTTGCTTTGTACTTTGGCTGACTATCATGAGCGGTGATCTTATACCTGTAAACCCATTTACAAGGTAGAGCCTTTTTGCCCCGTGGTAATTTAACTAGATTCCATGTCTGGTTTTTATGCAGAGCTGTCATCTCTGACTGCATGGCCAATTGCCCATTCCCGGAGTCCTTCATTTGCACTTCTTCCTTGTAACATGAAGGCTCATTGCAATCAGTCAACATGACATAATTCATAGATGGAACAAACCTATCAAGAGGTCACGTGACACGTCCAGATCTACGCACAATAGGTGGCTCAGGCTCAGCCACAACTTGTGGTTCCACTCTATCCTATCCTTGCTCCTCTTGAGCTCTGACATTTTGTCTTGCACGTGCAGGTCCATCTTCTTGGAAGACAACTCTTCTAATCTCCTCAACCCTCTCTGGTTTAGAATGATATTTGGATTCATTAAAGTGAACATCATTACTGCAGACAAACTTTCTGGATTCGGGATCCCAAAGTCTGTACCCCATCTCACCAGAATTACCATAGCCTAGAAAGATGCACTTTCTACTCTTTGGCTCAAGTTTGTTCCTAAATTCCTTTGGAACGTGAGTATATGCCTCACAGAAAAAGACTCTGAGATGCTTGTATGAGGGCATTTTGCCTGACCATACCATCTCTGGCACTGAATCCTTATGAAAAACCTTGCTAGGAGACCTATTTACAAGATGAACAGCTGTTGATACAGCTTCAGCCCAAAACCCATTTGGCAGCTATGCATTAGACAACATACTTCTGACCTTCTCTTGTATGGTCCTATTCATCCTCTCAGCAACACCATTTTGAGGAGGATTGTAAGGAGTAGTAAGTTCACGTTTTATACCTTTTGACTCACAAAAGTCCTGAAAGGCCTTTGAAACATACTCTCCACCATTGTCAGTGCGTAAGCATTTAAGCTTCTTGCCACTCTAATTCTCCACAAGTGTCACAAATGTTTTGAAAACACTAAACGCTTCATCCTTGTGCTTGAGAAAGTAAACCCATACTTTCCTCGAGTCATCATCTATAAATGTCATAAAGTAAGAAGCTCCCCCTAGAGATAGGTTAGGCATAGGTCCACACAAATCACTATGAACAAGTGCCAACTGTGTATCTCTTCTACTACTTCTATGCTTATGTGGCTGTTGTGTTTGCTTACCATACAGACAATGTTCACAGAATTCAAAATCATTAAATGAAAAGCCAGGCAAATAACCAGAACGAGACAAGATTTCCATTCCCTTCTTGGACATATGTCCTAACCGGCTATGCCACAAAGAAACGTTCGGCTGCTCGGTTACATTGATTACATTTTTAGAGACATTTGATACATAAATCATGTAAAGTCCTCCAGAATTTACTCCATGTGCTACTGTCATAGAACCCTTGGATATCTTCCACATGTTCTGTCCAAAAGTGGTGACGTAGCCAGCATCATCAAGTAAACCTGTGCTGATCAAGCTCTTTGTAATTGCGGGAACATGTCTCACATTCTTCAGCGTGAAAGAAGAGCCATTCTGAAACTTCAATTGAACATTTCCAACACCTAAGATCTCACATGTTTTCCCATTGCCTAGCCGAACATGATCTTTAGTGGTCCCATAAGAGGTAAACCACTCCTTGTTTGGAGACACATGAAGTGATGCCCCTGAGTCTATAATCCAGTCACTCAGTGCATTTCCATCAGATGCTGTAAGAAGAGCTGAGTCCATTGTATTCTTCAAGAAGTAGATGTCTCCTGACACTAGACTGTCATCCTCTGCAACAGTGTTTGTCACATTTATTTCTTGAATCTTCACTGAGGACTTGTTCTTCTCACTATGGTCTTCAGCTTTCTCTTTGCCTTTTTCTGCTTTCCATTCTCTGCAGTCTCTTTTCATGTGACCCTTCTTGCCACAATGGTAGCATTCTATGTCACTCTTGCCTTTAGCACTGCGGGACTTTCTACGAGACTGATTCCTCTTTCCACCTTTGTACTTTTCTTTGGTCCTTCCCCTGACAACTAAGGCTGTTCCTTTGCCTTTGTCCATTGTCTTTCTATTGGTTTCTTCAGTAAGCAGACTTCCTTCTACACCTGCTATGTTCAAACCATCTGGAGGTGCAGAATTACTCAAAGCTGTGTGAAAAGTGTCCCAACTTTCCGGCAATGTGATCAACAGGAACATAGCTCTAACAGGTTCATCAAACTTGACACCTTGAGCTGACAACTGACTATAGATTGTGTTGAATTCATTCAGATGATTGGACATAGGTGTCCCTTCTTTCATCTTCAAGTCAACAAGCTTCTTAAGCCAGTATACCTGTGAAGCTGCACTCTGCTTCTCATAAAGATCACTCAGCTTTAACCATTCTTGATAAGCCGACATCTCGTCTGCTACATTGAAGTAAACGCTTTCTGCCAAAGTCAGCATAATGGTAGAAAGTGCCAATTCATCCATTTCGCTCCATTCATCTTCGTCCATATCTTCTGGTTTTATCCCCTTGAGCTTTATAGGTTTTATCTTCTTCTTTTGTACCAACACGTGCCAAATCTGCTTCTTCCACAATGGGAAATTGGTTCCATCCAGTTTCTTAATATTGTAAAGAGCAGTGTCCTGTGATCCTGCCATAGCTACGCTTCACAGTAGTTTACTTGTCTGGGAAAAATTCGGCAGAGTTTCCCCTGTAAACTGACCTCTGAACCAATATCAACGTGTCAAATGAACCAAGAAAGCTTCAGATTCTGCAGAAATTTTGGCAGAGTCTCCTTTGTAAAATGGCTCTGGTGTACTAAAAAAATAGACCAAAAAACACTGTCTCTCTGACCCTGTAAGCTGTGGGTAAACATGTCCTGCACCTGTACTGTCTCTCACTGTCCTGTAAGCATAGACTGTGACAATGCCTCAACGGCAGTAAAGCAAAGATGCAATCCCAACTGTCTAACTCACAGTCAATACATCCTAGCTGCCTATCTAAGGGTGCTCGAGGGATCGCTCCAAGACCTGTATCACCGAAAGGATCTCAACATTCGAGAATCCCCCAGCTCAATAAAACCTCATTCGACCCTCAACAAAGGCTGCAGTAAATCTGACAGTACATAGACTTCCCACAAAGTCATACATCCACAAATTTCCCACTGTATGCTGTAACCGCTGCGGCGGTTGTTTGCTACGTGAATCACAGCCAACAAACCCTCAACAAACATACATCATCTCTGACAATACATCCCATGTGGAAGTACGTGCAATGTCAGGATGAAATCTGGAATATCAAGCAGCAAACACAAGCTACCTGATGAACTAGTGGATGTCGCCTATAGTCTGTGTGTAGATGCGCATGTGTCGTATGTGACATGCCTCCAAGAACTGTGAGCCATCCTTCGATGTGTAGACAGCCACAAATCAACACTCTGGGAGTGTCGATATCCTCAGCACCTGCAATCGTAGGCCGAAAACCCCAAATTTGTAGAGTCGGATCTGCACCCGTCGAGACCACGTAGTCGAAAATGGCCTGCACAAACCTTTGTCGAAGCCGAACGGTGGCCGAGATGACCTCAGAATGAAATTCTGAGAACACCAAGCCCCTTGGGCTTTCCACAAGATTTGGGGCCGTGTCTTCGCCTATCAAATCTCACTCCAATCTGAGTAGGTGACTGTCTACCTGCAAATGCTGCCCCGAGCCTCCTGGAGTGCTGCCTCGAGCCTCGATCTGAACTCTGATACCAGTTGAAGGAGTACGAGCGGAAGTGCGACGTGAGAGAGAGTGCGAGAAGAAGAGCACGACGATATGGTGAACTCGCTCTACTGTAATGTGTAGAGCATAGTGAGTTCTTATTAGGTTTTTACAAAAGAACATGTGTACATACCTGGCGGCCCGCCCACTTACCTGGGCGACCACATTGGGCTTTATACCCCAACACACCATAGCCAATAAAGATGCATTTGTGTGACTTGGGATCTAGCTTCTTTTTAAGCTCTTTAGACACATGTGAGAATGTCTCATACCCAAACTAATCTATCATAATTAACCTTCTTTCATATCCACATCTCCTAAGGAATCTTGTATTTCAATGGTGTACTAGGGGACACACTATCATAATAGACTCTCCCCAAAACTCTTGAGGTAAATTTTCCATAGATGGCATAGAAGTGACTCCATTTCTGAGAAGGTGTGACCATTGAAGTAGCTATATTCTAATTCCTCGGTTGCTACAGAAGTCCATAAACTCACTAGAGACATACTCTCCCCCATTGTCGATGCACAAAGACTTCAACTTCTTGCCGAAACTAATTTTAATCATAGCTAGAACTTCTAGAACCTAGCAAAAACTTCTTCTTTCCTCTTCAAGAGGTAGAACCAAATCTTTTGAGTAGAGTCATCTATGGCAGTCATGAAATATAATGCCCTCCCTAGAGACTTATGTGGCATAGGACCACATAGCTCACTATGAAACAAATCTAGAAGATTCCCTAGCAATGGCAATCAGGTAAGCCTAGTTTTTTTCTTGTATATGAAATGCTCACACAAACTAAAATTAGAATAGTTTAACACAAGGATATATCCAGAATGATGCAATTGCTTCATTCCCTTCAGAATCATATGATTAAGTCGGCTATGCCACAACTCAATGGAAGGCAGCTCATATACATAGATAGAATTCTCTTTTCACAAGACATACAAGGGATATAATGAGCCAAAATTTTAGCCTTTAAGCATGAACAAGTTACTTTTTCTACAAATCCAAGAACCATTGTCAAACAATGTAGTATATCCAAGATCATCAACTTGTCCTACTGTATAATTGGTTACCCAACCGAGCAGTTTGTCACCCGATCTGGCAATGGTGTGTGACTTATACCTTGACAAAAATTAGTACTTGCCTACGTACATCAATTTAGAGACACACACACTTCAAATTGAACATTGATGCACTTGATTCATACTTAGAACAAGGAGTACATAAGAGAATAAGACAGATAGTCTAAATTGCATCTAACATTCAGAATTCCGCCATTGCTACACAATAAATCTGCCCAACTCCATCACGCCACGTAACTACATAATACCCTTCACATGAACAACCAAAACGACCATCTAGCTTCTCAAGATTCAAAAAGTCGCCATACTAGACTAAGGTTCATACATATGTCAAAAAGTAATTCTCCTAAGTATTAGACCTTAACACTTGGCATAGCTCGTTGGCTTGAGCCAAAGGCTGACCTCAGACCCACAATCCCTTGATTTGTAAACTAGATAGGAAAACATCCTCCCTTTGAAAATTTGCAAATCCTCTAACTTTTCATCTGCAACATAATCCTCCACTGATTTTTGATCCATCTGCCACACTATTGTTGAATTTTTTCTTATTTGACTTCCTGCCTTGTCATTGAAAAAGTGCTTCCTCCACATTTTGTAAATTGGACCATACTCCCTTGTCAAGCAGAATGAAAGAAACTTGACAGTCAAATCAGACAACACTTCCAAAACACTAAAAAATTCCGCCTCATACTTTCTCCTTGAATCTAATTTGATCCTCCACACCTGTTTTGACATAATTGGACTTGTAAAACTTGCTTCACATCCTTCAAGTATCTGCACTTGAAATCCTCCAAATTGAGTGCTATCAAAATAGCTTTTGTCAAATAAATTTGAACCTAAATCTGCCAAGCAGTCAATTTGATCACCAAATTTCTTCACAATGAAAACATCTTGAAAGTTAGACTGAACATTTTTTATCCACATCAAAGATTTATATACTTCAAAACCAGAGTTTCGACCCTCAATAGCTTTTGTAACTTCCCACATAAGAGTTTGACATTCCACTGACTCTTGCTTTGCATCCGCATCTACACTCAGCTCTACTATTTTCCCATCACATTTTGTTCCGCGCTCTTTCTCATCTTCAACATGTTCATCCTGAACCTCACTCAACAAACTGGTCCTCTGCATCATTCCTTCCTTCCTTTCTGCTTTCACTTGCATTCCAATTATGCAACCCTTGTCTTTAACTTAACATTCTCCGCCTTGATTGTATGCTCTCTTGTAGCCTCGAACCATGCTTTGTATTTTCCAATGGGCATTGCCAAATCCTCTTGAAATAGTCCAATATCTTGGTTCAAAATCTCTTTAGTGTAGTCAAACACCTCCTTCAAATTGATATGATGTTTATACACTCTCCGATTCCAAGAAAATAAATCAATAAACTCTTGCAACAACTGCTGAAGATCCTCCTTAAATCTATCATCTATGTTGACATTGACATTGACTACTTCTTGGTTGACTTCAGATCCCAGATTCAAATCTTGCAAATCATACTCTTTTACTTGTGAAACCTTCTCCATCAGCTTATCATACAAGAACTCAGCTCTAGTGATTTCCTCCTTTGGTGTAACCTCCCCTTCTGAAAATTCCAAATCCTCCTTCATCTTAGACCTATGATTGACTTTTGACTCTTGAGTTGAATTTTGATATGCATCTCCTTTCTCTAACTTATCAGATGACTTCTCAGTGTGCTCTTGACAAACCGCAATATCAGACACAATAAAATGACTTTTTGCTTGAATCTGCAAACCATCACAATCAGCATATGTAAACTCTGTTGGGGTATAAAGCCCAATGTGGTCACCCAGGTAAGTGGGCGGGCCGCCAGGTATGTACACATATTCTTTTGTAAAAACCTAATAAGAACTCATTATGCTCTGTACATTACAACAGAGCGAGTTCACCATATTATCGTGCTCTTCTTCTCGCATTCTCTCTCACGTCGCACTTCCACTCGTACTCCTTCAACTGGTATCAGAGCTTAGATCGAGGCTCGGGGCAGCATTTGCAAGTAGCCAGAGTCACCTGCTCAGATTGGAGTGAGGTTCTCAGAATTTCATTCTGAGGTCATCTCGGCTACCGTTTGGCTTCGACAAAGTTCTGCGCAGGCCATTTTCGACTACGTGGTCTCAGCGAGTGCAGATCAGACTCTGCAAATTTGGGGTTTTCGGCCTATGATTGCAGGTGCTGAGGATATCGGCACTCCCAGAGTGTTGATTTGTGGCTGTCTACACATCGAAGGATGGCTCACAGTTCTTGAAGGCGTGTCACATACGACACAGGCGCATCTACACACAGACTGTAGGCGACATTCACTAGTTCACCAGGTAGCTTTTGTTTGCTGCTTGATATTCCAAATTTCATCTTGACATTGCAGGTACTTCCACATGGGATGTATTGTCAGAGATGATGTATGTCTGTTGAGGGTTTGCTGGCTGTGAGTCACGTAGCAAACAACCGCCACAGCGGTTACAGCATATAGTGGGAAATTTGTGGATGTATGACTTTGTGGGAAGTCTATGTACTATCAGATTTAGTGCGGCCTTTGTTGAGGGTCGAGTGAGGTTTTATTGAGCTGGGGGATTCTCGAATGTTGAGATCCTTTCGGTGATACAGGTCTTGGAGCGATCCCTCGAGCACCCTTAGATAGGCAGCTAGGATGTATTGACTGTGAGTTAGACAGTTGGGATTGCATCTTTGCTTTACTTCCGTTGAGGCATTGTCACAGTCTATGCTTACAAGACAGTGACAGGACAGTGAGAGACAGTACAGGTGCAGGACAGGTTTACCCATAGCTTACAGTGTTAGAGAGACAGTGTTTTTTTGAGCTGTTTTTTGAGTACACCAGAGCCATTTTACAAAGGAGACTCTGCCGAAATTTATGCAGAATCTGAAGCTTTCTTGGTTCATTTGACAGGTTGATATTGGTTCAGAGGTCAGTTTACAGGGGAAACTCTGCCGAATTTTTCCCAGGAAAGTAAACTAGTGTGAAGCGTAGCTATGGCTGGATCACAGGACACTGCTCTTTACAATATCAAGAAGCTGGATGGAACCAATTTCCCATTGTGGAAGAAGCAGATTTGGCACGTGTTGGTACAAAAGATGCAGATAAAACCTATAAGGCTCAAGGGGATAAAACCAGAAGATATGGACGAAGATGAATGGAGCGAAATGGATGAATTGGCACTTTCTACCATTATGCTGACTTTGGCAGAAAACGTTTACTTCAATGTAGCAGATGAGATGTCGGCTTATCAAGCATGGTTAAAGCTGAGTGATCTTTATGAGAAGCAGAGTGCAGCTTCACAAGTATACTGGCTTAAGAAGCTTGTTGATTTGAACATGAAAGAAGGGACACCTATGTCCAATCATCTGAATGAATTCAACACAATCTACAGTCAATTGTGAGCTCAAGGTGTCAAGTTTGATGAACCTGTTAGAGCTATGTTCCTGTTGATCACATTGCCGGAAAGTTGGGACACTTTTCGCACAGCTTTGAGTAATTCTGCACCTCCAAATGGTTTGAACATAGCAGGTGTAGAAGGAAGTCTGCTTACTGAAGAAACCAATAGAAAGACAATGGACAAAGGCAAAGGAACAGCCTTAGTTGTCAGGGAAAGGACCAAAGAAAAGTACAAAGGTGGAAAGAGGAATCAGTCTCGTAGAAAGTCCCGCAGTGCTAAAGGCAAGAGTGACATAGAATGCTACCATTGTCGCAAGAAGGGTCACATGAAAAGAGACTGCAGAGAATGGAAAGCAGAAAAAGGCAAAGAGAAAGCTGAAGACCATGGGTGAGAAGAACAAGTCCTCAGTGAAGATTCAAGAAATAAATGTGACAAACATTGTTGTAGAGGATGACAGTCTAGTGTCAGGAGACATCTACTTCTTGAAGAATACAATGGACTCAGCTCTTCTTACAACATCTGACGGAAATGCACTGAGTGACTGGATTATAGACTCAGGGGCATCACTTCATGTGTCTCCAAACAAGGAGTGGTTTACCTCTTAGGTGACCACTAAAGATCATGTTTGGCTAGGCAATGGGCAGACATGTGAGATCTTAGGTGTTGGAGATATTCAATTGAAGTTTCAGAATGGCTCTTCTTTCACGCTGAAGAATGTGAGACATGTTCCTGCAATTACAAAGAGCTTGATCAGCATAGGTTTACTTGATGATGCTGGCTACGTCACCACTTTTGGACAGAACATGTGGAAGATATCCAAGGGTTCTATGACAGTAGCACATGGAGTAAAGTCTGGAGGACTTTACATGATTTATGTATCAAATGTCTCTAAAAATGTAATCAATGTAACCGAGCAGCCGAACGTTTCTTTGTGGCATAGCCAGTTAGGACATATGTCCAAGAAGGGAATGGAAATATTGTCTCGTTCTGGTTATTTGCCTGGATTTTCATTTAATGATTTTGTATTCTGTGAACATTGTCTGTATGGTAAGCAAACACAGCAGCCACATAAGCGTAGAAGTAGTAGAAGAGATACACAGTTGAAACTTGTTCATAGTGATTTGTGTGGACCTATGCCTAACCTATCTCTAGGGGGAGCTTCTTACTTTATGACATTTATAGATGATTACTCGAGGAAAGTATGGGTTTACTTTCTCAAGCACAAGGATGAAGCGTTTAGTGTTTTCAAAACATTTGTGACACTTGTGGAGAATCAGAGTGGCAAGAAGCTTAAATGCTTACGCACTGACAATGGTGGAAAGTATGTTTCAAAGGCCTTTCAGGACTTTTGTGAGTCAAAAGGTATAAAATGTGAACTTACTACTCCTTACAATCCTCCTCAAAATGGTGTTGCTGAGAGGATGAATAGGACCATACAAGAGAAGGTCAGAAGTATGTTGTCTAATGCACAACTGCCAAATGGGTTTTGGGCTGAAGCTGTATCAACAACTGTTCATCTTGTAAATAGATCTTCTAGCAAGGTTTTGCAGAAGGATTCAGTGCTAGAGATGGTATGGTCAGGCAAAATGCCCTCATACAAGCATCTCAGAGTCTTTTTCTGTGAGGCATATACTCACGTTCCGAAGGAATTTAGGAACAAACTTGAGCCAAAGAGTAGAAAGTGAATCTTTCTAGGCTATGGTAATTCTGGTGAGATGGGGTACAGACTTTGGGATCCCGAATCCAGAAAGGTTGTCTGCAGTAATGATGTTCACTTTAATGAATCCAAATATCATTCTAAACCAGAGAGGGTTGAGGAGATTAGAAGAGTTGTCTTCCAAGAAGATGGACCTGCATGTGCAAGACAAAATGTCAGGGCTCAAGAGGAGCAAGGACAGGATAGAGTGGAACCACAGGTTGTGGCTGAGCCTGAGCCACCTATTTTGCGTAGATCTGGATGTATCACGCGACCTCCTGATAGGTTTGTTCCATCTATGAACTATGTCATGTTGACTGATTGCAATGAGCCTTCATGTTACAAGGAAGCAGTGCAAATGAAGGACTCCGAGAATTGGCAATTGGCCATGCAGTCAGAGATGATAGCTCTACATAAAAACCAGACATGGAAGCTAGTTAAATTACCACAGGACAAAAAGGCTCTACCTTGTAAATGGGTTTACAGGTATAAGATCACCGCTCATGATAGTCAGCCAAAGTACAAAGCAAGGCTTGTTGCTAAGGGCTTTAAGCAAGAACAAGGCATTGACTTTGATGAATTATTCTCTCCGGTGGTCAAGATGACTACATTGAGATGCTTTCTTGCATTGGTTGCCATATTAGATTTGGTGTTGCACCAAATGGATGTCAAGATAGCGTTCTTGCATGGTGATTTAGATGTGGAAATTTACATGCAGCAGCCAGAAGGGTTTGTTGAGAAAGGCAAGGAAGATTTGGTATGCTAGTTGTTAAAGAGTCTTTATGGCTTAAAACAATCACCGAGGGCATGGTACCATAAGTTCCACAAGTTTATGCTTTCTCAAGGCTACAAACGTAGTGAGTTCGATCACTATCTATATACAAAGAAGGCTAATGATGGCAGTTGGGTGATCCTTATTTTGTATGTGGATGACATGTTGATTGTTGGCAAGCACTTGGAAGAAATTTCAGCTTTGAAGTCAAAGATGGAAAAATCGTTTGACATGAAAGACATGGGTGAGGCAAGTCATATACTTGGTATGCGCATTGAGAGAAACAGATCAAAGAAGTTGATTTGGTTATCTCAAACAGAGTATATTGACAAGGTTTTGCAACGTTTCAATATGGAGAAGGGAAAGGCATTGAGTGTTCCATTGCCACCATATGTGAAACTTAGCAAACAAGATTGTCCTGTGTCTGAGGAAGAACAATCTTAAATGGATAAGATTCCATATGCGTCTGCAGTGGGTAGTTTAATGTATGCAATGATTTCTACTCGCCCAGACATTGCATTTGCAGTGGGAGTAGTAAGTCGATACATGTCAAACCCAGGCAAGAAACATTGGGAGGTAGTGAAAGGAATATTGAGATACCTGAAAGATACAAAGAGTATGCGTATATGCTATGGGAGTCAGGAGCTAAGTGTAAAGGGTTTTACAGACTTAGATTATGCAGGTGACTTAGACAACCGAAGGTCTACATCAGGGTATGTCTTTACATTGGCTGGTGGAGCAGTATCATGGTGTTCTAGATTACAAGATTATGTTACTCAGTCTACTACAGAGGCTAAATATGTTGCAGCATTAGAGGCATGCAAAGAATCAATTTGGCTTAATCGACTAGTAACAGATTTGGGAATCAAAGAAGAGATGCCTGTGTTATATTGTGATAGTCAAAGTGCTATACAATTGGCTCGCAATCCAGTTTATCACTCAAAGACAAAGCATGTGGATGTGAAGTATCATTTCATCAGGGAAATGCTCAAGGATAAGCAACTTCAGCTTGTCAAAGTTCACACCACAGAAAATCCTGTTGATCTACTTACAAAAGGACTTCCCTCAGAGAGCTTTGCGCATTTTCGCAAGCAGTTAGGTGTAGGGTAGTACATCACTTCTCTACATCTCTTGTATATTAGCTTGTATAGTAGCTTCTCTCACACTTAAAGTACCACATTGGACTTTAAGTGGGAGGTTGTTGGGGTATAAAGCCCAATGTGGTCGCCCAGGTAAGTGGGCGGGCCGCCAGGTATGTACACATATTCTTTTGTAAAAACCTAATAAGAACTCACTATGCTCTGTACATTACAACAGAGCGAGTTCACCATATCGTCGTGCTCTTCTTCTCGAACTCTCTCTCGCGTCGCACTTCTGCTCGTACTCCTTCAAACTCCTCTAAGGTTCATTTAGTGCACTGGGTTCCTGATTTCACATCTGTTTATGGGTTTCATGTATCAATTCCACAACATTGTCAGACTCAAAATCCTATTCTGTGGATACGCTTGGTAGAGATTCCAAAGTCACTGCATGAGCATACTCTAGAGGTAGGTTAGGAGTAGCTTAGGGCTCTTTGAGGCTCTCTTGGCCAAGATCCTTTTGCACTTCCTCCTCCTCCATCTTTGTTACTCCCACTTGGTGACTTTCAAACTCCATGCCAATCCAGATTTCCATCTCTGCAAATCATATTTCTCCTTGTATTTTGATAATCTTTTTCTTTCTGCTTCGCAAGCCCATTAGGAAGGGAATGGGGTCTAAGGGGGGCTCTTTATTTGCCATGGGATTAAAAAGGAGATTATGGAAGAGGCAAATGGGTGGATGCCATGTGGACTGAAATGGTGGGTATGGCAGGGCCTAAAAGTAAGTGGTCAAACTTGTACTCTTTTATAAACTACAAAGAGAAAATCTCTTATAAATTCAAAAAAATGAACTTTTCTCTAAATAGTTAAGTAAAAACCAATCCTTTCTCTCTCTATTGGCTGCCAGTTTCTCCCCACCTCTCTCCCAAAAGGGGTCCCCTCCAAAAACGTGTTGATCATTCCCTCCCTCCCTCTCTCTCTACTCTACCATCTCTCACTTCTCTTCACTTCACCTTGTTTCTCTTTCCTTCCTTTCAGTTTTCCCTCCCAAAAGCTCTGCAGCAGAAGTTTGAACCTCCTTTCCCTCCTCAAGATTACTGCATTCTTGAGGGCTGCATTCTCCTCAGACTGAAGTTCTCCTTTACTCCATGGGCTTCACTAAACACCTCTAGCTAAATCTCTAGCTAAAGCTGAAGTCTACAACATATCCTTATGCTACATCATCCCTCTTTCTTTCCTCAACAGGTTTCTTGCTCCTTCTCCATTAAGCTCTCTAGAGAGGATCGACTTCCCTCTCAAGCTTTGCAACATTTCTTCCACATTAAGACAACAAGCAGGTGGAGCAGTATAGAAGTAAGTGGAATCCTTCACCTTTGTGTACCATCAAGATTCTTGCTCTTTATACAGCTGAGAACATGGATGTGCAATGTCTAATCATAAGTGTTTGTGTGCAGGTTGTGCGATATTGGGTGACGATGGAGTGAAAACGAATGATGTGGGTGACAATGCAACCCAGCTCAAGAGGTGCACACAAGGTCTCAAGGAGACACATGGCTTCTTGAGCACACCATTGGAAGGGAAGAATCATGGAGTTCAAGCAAACACAAGACGGCAAGAGGCTTGCGAAGGTGCAGCATGTGTATGTTGCTTCACAAATGAAGCTAGAGACAGGAGTGGCTCCATTGAGGTTTCCTGCAAATTGTAATTTTTACTCCTCTTGCAAGTTTTTTGGTTATGTATTTAGTATTTCTGCCTTGTGTGTTGCTTTTGATGACTACAAGATTTCCATTGCTTTTTGTTCATGTTTACAGATGTTTTTCCATCAGATTTTGTAGAGTGGGAGCCAATAGAGTCCTTCACTGGAACTTTTGAGGCCATCCACTCTAAGCTTGGCAAATTGCTCTATGTTGGTTGTCAGTCCTCTGAGCTTTCCTCACATGACTTTTTTTTTTTTGATCATACTTATGTCACACCTAGGCAAAATGGATATGGTAATCTATCTCTGGTTCACTCGCCAACCTTGGAGAGTTTGGAATGGCCTAAGCCAGAGAGTGCCTTGATCGCAGCAACCAAAAGGAAAATCGAGGTGGATGTGCAAGCAGTAATGAAGTGCACCTATGGTTCCCATAAAGCCACGGTAACATGGTTTATATCTCTTCATGTGTTTGTGTTTATATTTCGACTTCAGAGTGTTCACAGGACACCAACAATGTAGACTTGCAAAGGGGGAAGCGCGATCAACGGGTTTCTTGCACTGGATGGGAAACTAAGGTGGTCAACCACCAGGGAGATAGAATCAAGTGCTCTGTAGTTGTTGACAAGGTGGTTTTCATATACCATATTGCAAAGCAAAGCTTGTCGATGGTCTTTCCCTATAGAAGATGGAAGCTGACGATGGGAGAATGGGAGGAACTAGACTCTGAGGTTGCTGCTCAAGAATCAATTGACCTGCAAATACATCTCTGTTACGGCATTAGCCACACATGCGGTCCTGCGGAGGTCTGGACACTGCGGATCAGGAGTCATGTGGTATGTGGTGGCAGTAGCGGCAGTTCTTCACGGGATATCATGGGACAGGATTGTGTGCACCGTTCCCGATCTGCGATGGAGCAGCGGTTGTATATGGAGGGGCATACCTGTCTTTTGATAAAACTTAACCAATCTTTATGATATTCATGGCATCTACTGTTGTAACTCGGAGTCTGGAATATACATGAATGAAGCAAGAGGTGTTCTGTGCCTGTGTACTATGTACTTCCTTCTCTTGTCATTCTATATGTTGATGTTCATATAATGTAGTTGCGGGTAATCATTCCCGTAATGCCTATTGCTCCAGTGCGGGCAATAGCCATTACATCTGGCGACCACGATGCGTGATGGACAGCCTGCGATGAATATGCATGCGCACTAGGTCGTAGGGTCCGCCCGACCCTGTGGTTCCAATTGTAGGAAGACGATGGAGGAGAGGCGGTTCAGATGAATTTGTCTTTTCTTCACCGTAGATTGAGGAATCTGTATCTCCATCACCAAGCCTGGTGCGTGGTAGGCGGTTGCGGCGAGCGAGACATACTCCGCGTAGTCAGTCATGTCCTCCTGTCGTACGTTCATGCTCACCCACACAAGTTGCTCCACCACCGTCTCCGGTAAGCAGTCCGGGGGTATCTCCGTCAGTGTCTCCACCTCCTAGTGCTCGTCAGCTTTTCCCAGGAGAAGGAGGAACAGATGGGCAAGGGGTGATGGCTCATCCTCAGATTAAGTATAGTCGGTTTTGAGGTCTTTCGAGTGAAGACCCTGATGCACATTTGCGCCAATTCAATAAAGCTTATGGATTGAATCATCCTGGGGTGGTGATTCCTCTCCATCAACAATCAGTGTTTGAATCAACACTCTCAGGGAAAGCTACGAAATGGTTGTCCGAATAACCTGATGACCATTTCCAGACGTATGCCGACGGATCCATAGCGTTTCTACGAAGGTTTCGAACGGAAAAGACAGTCCCTAAACATTTGGAGAAGCTTCGAACGCTCCGGCAGAAGTCATTGCCAGTGGAGGATTATGCTTCAAAATCTCGGATGCTTTTGCAGAGGGTACCTCAGGCACAAAGGCCGGCAGCCAAAATGCTGAATGATTATTTTTTGCGGGGGCTCAACAAGGATCTTAGAACGGCTATGGCAACAGTGGATAAGGGAACTAATCCACTGGATACTGTAATTGCTAGGGTTGTAGTAGCACGAGAGGCTTTAGAGGATACGGAATATCCAAAGAAGTCAAAGAAGAAAGACAGGAAGAAATCTCATCGGAAGTCACAGGACAGTGGCAGTGATAGTTCGGAGTCGAAATCCGTAGTATCTGATTCCTTGAACTCAGGCAACAGCGATTCGGGGAAAGAATTGGAGGAGACACAGCGGAAAAAATCCTAGCGTCATGGGAAAGGTGTATCATCCAGATCGACGGAATCGGCTGCAGTGGCTAAAAGTCTGAAGGAAATATGGTTTACCCAATGTCGGAATCCGGGCCATGCTGCTCAGGAATGTGCAATGAATCAGAAGTGGTGTGCGATTTGCACGACCAATACTCATAATATAGTGGAATGTTATTTCAATGGCCGGGGTCGTCGGAGTAGAGGGGACTCTTCTACCTTGCAACAACCACAGATAGGGCAGGGACAAGAGCCTGTTGTGGCGATGGCTCATGCTCATACATCATAGACGCTTGTGCAAGGTCAAGCAGGAGGACGGGGTCAAGGGGGAGGACGAGGTCGCGGAAGAGGTGGCCGAGATCCTAATCGCCCCGAGACATGCCTTTTTTGTTTGGGGGATGGACATTGGCGATCTGAGTGTACCGAAGCTATGGAAAACGATCAAAAAAAGCAGGAACGCGCTGCAGGGAAACAACCTAGTGTGGCTATGGTTCAGATTGAAGGACTGGAGGAGTCTGACCTAGTGGTTTCATTAATCACGCGATCGGGTAAAAGTGTGGTTCCAACTCCCGATGTGAAAATTCCGGATTGGACGGTTCAAGAAGAAGTGCGGAAAAATACTGTGTCCTGGTTTCCACAATCCGCACCATCAGTGAAGTCAGCAGGACCATCGACATCGACTATTCCATCGACTGTGGGTCTGGAAATAAAGGAAGGGAAAGCTGGAAATAAGGATGATATTAAAGAATAGGAGGAGTGGAATTCAGTTTGGAAAGAGGTTCTCATGTCACCAATTCAAGTACCTCTGGGTTCATTGCTGAAATTAGTCCCGAATTTCCATAATGCATTGCTGCGACAATCGGCCACTGAGTTGCGGGAAGTCGCTATTGGGAAGGTTGAAAGCAAGGATGATGATTCAGTCCCGTTGCCGGCGAATAGGATCACAGATACCCACATTTTGGAGCTTTCAGTTCGATACCATGGCACATACATTGACAAGGTACTCTTGGATGGAGGAGCGGGGGTAAACATTATCACCCAAGCAGCATGTGAGCGTTTTGGTCTCAGTGATTGGGAGCCTGCACCCTTTGTAGTCTGCATGGCAAATCAAAGAAGAGTGCAACCAGTGGGTTTACTTCGGGACATTGTTTTGGATGTGACGGACTTATCCTTTGCTGTTTCCTTAGTAGTCTTGAATATTGAAGATCATAATCAGGATTATCACAATATCTTGGGAAGACCCTGGTTACGACAAGCGAGGGTAAAGCATAATTGGGAAGCAAGTATGCTTACAGTAAAGAAGGGTAAAAGAAAAGTGTGTGTGATGCTGGGAACATGCTGACAACCAGTTCAGGCAGCATGGCTAGTGATAGTTGAAACAATTAATATGGTGGAAGGATTAGAAGAGGATGAAGAGGAACAATTTCTCAAAGCTAACCCAGATTTGGTTTCTCTATACCTTGCGGATATTTCTATGATTCCGAAAGGGAATTCGGTGGGGGTTTCAGGAACTCCAGAAGGAATAGGGGAGCAACAATAGGTGCTTCGGAGTCCTGAATCATTGGAGGACGTGATTCAGCAAGAATGAGCGTTTGAGGCGCAAATGGGAAAAATTACAAGGGTTAAGAAAGATGAATTAGAGAAGGTTTTTCTTGGGGAGCAAGCGGAGTCGCAGCCCATATACATTAGTAAGCAGCTGGAGGCAAGTTTTAGAGATGATTTGATCAAGTTACTGACAGAGTTCAAGGATGTTTTCGCATGGGAATATGCGGATATGCAGGGATTGGATCCTAAGTTTTATCAGCACATGATCAATCTGAAACCGGATGCGGTGCTAGTGAAGCAGCACTCATACAGGATAAATCCGAATGTGGCAAAGCAAGTTAAGATGGAAATTGATCGACTGTTGGAAGTGGGTTTTATTATCCCTATTGATAATCCGGAGTGGATTTCTCCAATTGTGGTCGTACCAAATAAAAATAAGCAAATCCGAATTTGTGTGGATTACCGGAAATTGAATGCAGGGTGAAACCATGTTAACCTGTGGCGCTTTTTGTGCTAGTTAGAAGTTTCAAGTTAGCACATTTTCAAAAAGTTAGGCGTCCGGTAAAATTTTTACAAATAATATCAAAATTTGTCGGACGTTGTACATTTGGATTCCTTGTTTCAAGTTCTTTCTATTGATATATCATATGTCATAGATCTTGGAGATGTAGCTCAAGTTATTGTACTAGTTAGCATATGTCAAAATTGTGCTAGTTAGCATTGTCCGGGACATGAAAAAGCATGACAGGTTAACATGCTTTCACCCTGCAACTACTGTTTGAGATCCTTTTCATCTTCCGTTTTTGGATTCCATTTTGGATGATGTAACAGGACATGCGATGTATACTTTTTTGGATGGATTTAGTGGATATAATCAAATCCGAATGGCATTGCGGGATCAGCCAAAAACAGCTTTTATTACCGCATGGGGAGTATTTTCTTGTACAGTAATGTGGTTTGGATTGCGGAATGCACCTTCCACTTTTCAAAGGGATATGTTTCAAATCTTTGGGCCTTATTTGACGGATTTTATGAGGATTTTCCTAGATGATCTCAGTGTTTTTGGAGCACAATTGGAGCATTTGAAACAATTACGGTTATGCTTATGAAATGCAGAGAGGTGAAATTCAGTTTGAATCCTTTAAAGTGTGCATTTGCTGTCCGAAGTGGTAGGTTACTAGGGCATATCATTTCTGAAGATGGTATTTCTGTGGATCCGGATAAAATTGCCGCAATTATGGAAGCGCCTGCACCGCGGAACCAGAAGCAATGTCAGATTTTCCTAGGTCAAGCCCGATGGCATGGGAGGCATTTGCGGTTTGTCGCGCATTTGGCAATCCCGATTACTTAGGCAGCTCATGCTATAGATTTTGAATGGACACAGGAATGTGATTTGGCTTTTTGGAGATTAAAATTGTAGCTATCCAAAGCTCCGATTATGCTGGCACCAAATTGGGGTGAGGATTTTCATGTGTTCGTGGATGCTTCGGATCGAGCTATTGGCAGTGTGCTCATGCAGGAACAAAGTCAAGGATGGTTACGACCTGTCTATTATGCCAGTAGACGATTATCATCCACAGAAAGAAATTATTCCGTAACCGAAAGGGAATGTTTAGGGATGATTTATTCAGTGAAGAAATTCCGGCACTATCTGTTGGGCCAACGTTTTTTCTTCCATGTGGACCATTTGGCTCTTTTATACCTGGTAAGGCAACAGAATTTGACGAGAAGATTGGCCAGATGGGTGCTTTTGCTGCAGGAATTTGACTTTGAGGTCATACATCGGCCAGGGGCCCAGCATGCGGTGGCTGACTACCTATCTAGGTTAGATTCCGGAGAGCCGCCGACGGGTGAAGCTGATGAATTTCCGGATGCGTCTCTGTTTCTAACAGGAGTAGCTGCAGAGGATAGCACAGTCCCGCAATAGGTGAGGGTTATTCCTAGCATTCCATGGACATGGTATGAGGAGATGTTTCATTTTCTCGACAGCGGCGAAATGCCTTCTTTCTTGTCCAGCCATCAGAGGAAACGTGTGGCTATCAGAAGCCGGAATTTTGAGATTATTATGGGGAAGCTCTATTATCGTACAGTGGCAGAGGTGTTACTCCGATGTGTGCTACCACAGGAGCAGGAAGCAGTATTAGAGGAAGTCCATACTGGTATTGCGGGAGGTCACTTTGCAGCATTAATTATAGCTCGAAAGGTTCTCCAATCTGGATTATGGTGGCCCACATTGTTTCAGGATGCGAGAAATTATGTGCAACAGTGTGATGTGTGTCAGCGGTTGGGGCAACCTACCGAACGGTCCAGAATGCCTTTTCAGCCAGTTCTGCCTTTGGAGCCTTTTCAAAAGTGGGGTTTGGATTTTGTTGGTCCTTTTAAACCAGTGGCAGCTCACACAAGAAATAAGTATATCTTGATAGCCACGGATTACGCTACCAAATGGGTGGAGGCATGGCCTTTGAAAGACAACACTGCAGTTTCTGTGGCGGGATGCTTATATAAGGATATCTTTTCTAGATATGGCTGCCCTATTGAGTTGGTTAGTGACAGGGGAAGTCGTTTTTTGAATAAGGTGATGGAGAGAATGCTACGGTTCTATTTTGTATTACACAGGAAATCTTCTCCATATTATCCTCAGGCGAATGGGCAAGCATAATCAACTAATAAGCAAATGATTCGGATTTTAACAAAGTTGGTGAATATGCATCGGATGGATTGGGATGTGAAACTTCCTTCCGCCTTATGGGTCTATCGGACAGCTTATAAAGTGGCAACAGGATTGACTCCTTTTAAGTTGGCATTTGGCATGGAGGCAATCACTCCGGTGGAGCATGTGATTCCGAGTATGCGGATGTTGATTGTGGATCGGTTTCTTCCGGAGGATTCTGTGATTTATCGATTTGATGTTTTGCAGGAATTGGATGAAGAGTGGCTGAATAGTTTTGCGGTGCTGCAGGATCTGCAGTCTAGGCGGAAAAAATGGTTGGATCACCCGAAAGAACGGCAATTTTTTTAGGGACAGCTGGTCCTTGTCTTCAATTCCCGTCTCGGGAAGATGCCGGGGAAGCTTAAATTACGGTGGTCAAGACCATTCTGGATTTTTCAATCGTGTGGACCCATCTCTTTTTATTTGGCGGATTTAAGGGGGGAGGTTATTTCTGTGCCGGTCAATGGTTTCAGACTGCGCCATTATGTTTCACCTACCACGATTCAGTGCCCCTTTGCTGTGGTACAAGAGCCGGAAGCGGCCCTAATCATGATTGGGGATTCTTTTGCATGCAATCTTGGAAAGCGGGGAAGGATCTATGATGGTTGTGGCACCGTGGATCGCCCTATTTTGGGAACTCATTGTGGAAAGGTTACTACTGCATGCATACGATTTTTATTGTGGTTCTCTTGTTTCGTGTGTCGTGCGCTCTTAGTGCTCTACTCTCTGCTCCTTCATCTCATCACCACCATGATAGCTTCCCTTCTTCAATGTGTCCCTTTCACTCCCGTGCAGCACCTCACGCTTCGACGAGTGGACGCATGGCTGCAAGACTTGTGGCTGCGTGTGTTCACCAACCTGGATTGGCAAGGGATCCCAGTTCACCCGCATGCAGCAGGTTTGATTGAGCGACTCGCTGCTGACGATATGGTGGTGCTGAATAATCAGCAGATTCAGTTGACAGCAGAAAGGATTTCAAGGTGTTGCTGTTTGCCCAATGATGGCGTGGTGCGTGCCTCTCATGTCATCCCTACTGCAAATGTAGAACAAGAATTTGGTTTGAAGGTCAAAGGGGAGTATAAATTGTCAGGGTTGTCAGATGTAGCAACCAGGGATGCATATAGGTGGTTTCTCGAGGCCATTTGGCTGCAAGCCAAAACTTATACCATTTCGACCCGAGCAAGAAATGTGTTGCATTCAGCCAACTTTGGGCCAGTAGCTTGGGCAGCGATGGTCAGAGAACGACTGCTGGCAGAATGCCAACGAGTAATGGCACAGTTGGAGAGGAATACCCCAACCAATACAAAGGTGGGCCAACTGATCACATTGATTTTTCCGTTGAGAGAAGTTTTTCCTCTCGCCCTGCGTCCTCTCTGCCACTTTGAAGATGATCGCTTGATGGTCCAAGGCACTAATGCTCCGCTGTCGCAAACACAAAGCTTGGCAGTGCCGGCTGAGAGGGAAACACAGCAGTAGCAGGTGGGCGTTGGGGATTTGCCTGGTCCATCGACAACAGTGGTATCTTCTGGAGCCCAAGAGATGGCCACTGCAGGTGCAGGATCAGTAAGCCGCAAGCGCGGCAGGGAGGAACAACAATTTTCGACACCACCTCCGGCAACTGCATCTCTTGTTTCGAAAGATTCTGCGGTGGCTCGCCGGGGTCGCCGAATGCAGGAGAGAGTGAGTAATGCTACTCCTTTGCGGACGAGCTCTTCTCCGGCTGTGGATGTCCCCGCTCAACTAGAAACTTCGGGTACTACTAATGCGGCTACCTCGACGGGAGGTACTCTCCCCGCAGTGCTACCCTAGGAGGCTACGGCAGCAGCGACCCCTGCTGACCAATTACAGGCATGCGGCACATTTTTTAGCAGACTTGCAGAGTCTATTCGTGCGGCCTGGCCCCAGCCACAGAGGGACGAGTCAATGAGTTGGAAGCGCAGGTAGTGGCTTCGCAAACTCGCATTGCCGAGTTAACCACTGAGAATGAGGAGCTGACTGCCACAACTCGCCAGCAAGGGGCGGAAAAACAAATGTTAAGAGAGGCTAATGCGGAGTTTGTGGCCTCTATCCAACAGGAACTTCTTCAGTTGAGAACACAGCATAGCCTAGCCTCCTACTTAGCCTTGCACCCTGGCGATGTAATGATCAACATGACTGATTTGGATGCATTGGTAGTGGAGATTCAAGAAGATCTCTGAATTTTTTAAGATAATCAATTACAAAGCTGGAGCACACGCTTGGCTGCTGAGGTGAGAGCACAGCCACCCACTCAGCAGGTTGTGGTGCACCAACCTGAGTCATCCAACACTGACAGAGGTAAGAGTGTTGTTCCCGAGGGTTTTGATGTTGTTGATTGGGCACAAGCTACAGAGGATTGTGCTGAATCCCAGGCTCATGTATCTCGTTTGCAAAAAATGATTCGTCGATTTTGTAAGGAGCGGCGCAGGGTCTGTTTTTGGGTGGAGACCTTAGCTCATTCTTTTTCTCTCAGTCTACCACCTTGCCCTCCATTTTGGTCTTCTCTTAATAGATACCTTTCTCGCTATTATCCGTTACATACACCTCTTGCTCCTCTGCCACAGCCGCCTCAATCTATCTCTTTGCCAACGCAGTTCATTCTTCGAGCTGCCTGGCCGGAACAAATTGAGATAGATCCACATCTTCTGGATGAGGTCTATCGGGCACATATTGCAGATTTTAGAGGCTTTGGCTATATTGATATTTCATCTTCACTAGAGCAGGGTGTAGATCAACCACCGGAACCTTCAAACCAGAGGCGCTGAGTGTGGGTTCGCGCAATCCACCGTGCGTGCCAGATGTTACGGCATTAGCCGCACATGCGGTCCTGCGGTCCTGCGGAGGTCTGGACACTGCGGATCAGGAGTCATGCGGTATGTGGTGGCAGTAGCGGCAGTTCTTCATGGGATATCATGGGACAAGAGTGTGTGCACCGTTCCCGATCTGTGCTGGAGCAGCGGTTGTATATGGAGGGGCATACCTGTCTTTTGATAAAACTTAACCAATCTCTATGATATTCATGGCATCTACTGTTGTAACTCGGAGTCTCGAATATACATGAATGAAGCAAGAGGTGTTCTGTGCCTGTGTACTGTGCACTTCCTTCTCTTTTCATTCTATATGTTGATGTTCATATAATGTAGTTGCGGGTAATCATTCCCGTAATGCCTATTGCTCCAGTGCGGGCAATAGCCATTACAATCTCCACGATGATGCAGTGCACCACATTACAGTGAACAATGACTCTCATCTTAGTCACCTTCGCGAGTATCTTAATCTTAGATATACCTTGCCCAAACAATATCTCTTTGTAATCAATGAAAAGATTGTTCGCTCTAGGAAAGAGAAGAGCATTCTGTGTGAGAACATTCTGTTTCCGCGATGTATTCATGTAAAAGCTTGTAACTGACATGGATTTTGTCCACATTAATACATACGATGTTTTGAATCTTGTTTCTGCGCATACTTGTTTATTCTCAGCTTGTTCAAGTTTTTGATTGAAACGTGCAATTTATTTGTTGTGGAGCACAAATGTTTTCAATGTTGGTGTCTTTCAATGCTTTGTCGCGTGATTTTGTTTAAATAAAAAGTTTTAAGTTATTTTGACATTAATTTAAGTGCTTTTAAAAAAGTGACTTTGGGTATATAAGTGACTTTCTAGTTCTTAAACTTCATTACTTACATTCACAAAACTCTAGCTTTAACCTCTCTTCGCATCTTCTTCGCGAACGAACCCATGGCAATGTCTACTGATACACTTCTCACACAATTAGAAAGGGTAGGACTTGCAGATCGAGCACATGAGCTACTAAGTGTGTTCAAGGGGACAATTGACATGCATGCCATTGCCAACATTCATGCAGAGGCATTCAGAAGATTTCTTGACTACATGGTGCAGCACATGGAGGAATATGCCATAATCTTTGAGGGATCTGACACGGCGTGGTTGCCAGTGGATTTCTTGAAGCATCTCTATGCAGCTGACAAAAACTTCCGGTTTCGCTTGTTGAGGTTTATTAAAGGCCTCACAGAATGGGACTTCAAGACAGAGGATGAGGATGATCTAATGGATTTGGGCATGGGGTGCATAGGCACCCAATTTAATTCATGGGACATGGTTCTAACATTACTTGTGCTTGAGGGCATGGACAAGGGAAAATCAAAGGAAATGGTCAACCAAAGACCTCCTATGACCATTGTGGAGGAATCAAATGAAGTTATCGAAAAGATAGATGAGCAGGCCGAAGTATCTATGCTCAATCTATGGCACTCATACTCATGCAAGATCCCAACACCACTGAGGAGGAAGATCGAATGATAGAGGGAGATGAGGTGTTGGAAGAGATCCTGGACCGCAAAATTTCACTTTGCATCTAGTGGTGGTGGATGATTGTCAGTTTCTATTCCTTGACGACATTGCCAAAACGTTAGGACTCAGAGAAGATGAGTCACTTGCAGTGCTTGCTATCTATGCGGGCATGAAGGATCCCAGTGGGAAGGAAGAGAAAGTCAATTTTCAAATTGATTTCGAAGACCAAGATCTCTCAGCAAGCCTCTCCTTCCTCCCTAGTGAAAACGAACAACAGTTGGTGCAAGCAGTAGCAAGTACACTAGTAGAAATAAAATCATGTGCCTCTTTCTATGAAAGCGTACCAGAGAGCGCATTTCATCCACACAAACCTCTGATTGCAATTGGTAGAGATGATCGATCTAGCATTGATCTTACAAAGAAAAATCTTGAAGAGAGGGATGAAGAAATTGACGTAAATAAATCTAAACCTGGTAGAATTTCTAGTATTCCTTACTACAAGTGTTAATATCAATTAAAAGGCTTTGCAGACGGCTTATCATGTTGATAAGTTTGCAATGTGTACTGGAGGCTCGTGCAACGTCTCCACGGGTAGAGATAGTTCTCTTTGGCACTACCTGAGCCATCTGGGGCCATTGATTCTTAGAGTTGCTCACACAGAGTTCTCCAAGAATGGTTCTGCAGAGCTGCTAAAGTGTAAAGCATTAAGTGGCATACTCGCTGAAGATTCTCTCACCTTAAACGGTCATAAATGTATATTGGTGGATCGAGAGGCAGCATTGTATGCCTTTACAGGCAAACACCCAGGCTCGGTCCTCTTCCATTGCGCCTTGAGCCTAGGTCAAGGGTTGACAAACCCAGAGGAAATTGTAAAATCCCTTGGTGTCAAGTCAGCCATTCGCCCATTACCCAAAGATGTAATTCGTAGAAACACCAATCGACCATGATGTAATATTCAAATCAATAAAGAATAAATGTTTTTGTCACCATTCAGTACTTGTTTTTCTATTCATATTGTCCAATAATTTCCATTTTCGCCCGCCGAGGCACACACGTGCACAAAACCTCGAACATGTAGGCACCGGGTTGCTGGGAGGAGCGTCTCGAGGATAATTTTGCGAAACAGGACGACGGGGGGGCGTACGGGCTCAAGAAGGGCATGTGACGCATCGACGCCGACGGGCGGGGTCGAAGGGTGCAAAAAAAGCCCCTGTGCGCCACGGCGCGTAGGGAGCAATTCTGCCACAGTGGTGGAATTGCTCCCTGTGCGTCGTGGGGTGGTGTCTCGAAGACTGCATGTCCTCATCTACCACTGAGGCAAAATATGTTGTTGCATGTGACGCAAGCAAGGAAGCCATATGGTTAGCACGTCTAGTGGGAGATTTGAGTATTCACAAGGTTCGAGTACTGCATTGTGATACAGGGGCTTTTTTTGCACCCTTCGACCCCACCTGGCGCCGCCGATGCATCACATGCCCTTCTTGAGCCTGTACGCCCCCCTCGTCACCCCGTTTTGCAAAATTATCTCCGAGACGCTCCTCCCGACCGCCCGATGCCTCCATGTTCGAGGTTCTGTGCACTTGTGTGCCTTGGCGGGCAAAAATGGAGCCATGGTGGTTAATTTTAATTAAACATATCCAACAACTCAAATACATATAAAAAACAATGTACAAATTAAAATTGAACAATTGCTCGGAATGGTAGAAATTCGCCAGCTTTGATATTATAGAGAAAGATTACAAATCTCATGAAGAGAGAGTACATGGGATAAACTACATCTTATGAAGGCATCCTTCATTTCTTAAATTTAGTGCTAAGGCTAAATCCGTATTTTTTAAAGTTACACGCTTTGCATGCGCCATATAGGAGACGCCATCTTGAAAAATCTGCACCAAAATGTCTTCAGCGGCATCCTGTAAGGCCAGTAAAGCTGCGCGTTGTATTCTTGTAACGGAATCACTGATTCGTCTATCAACTCTCTCACCACCCAAGAGAAGGCCGCTTTGGGTATGATTGGCTCAGTGCTCTTTTGGTATTTCTTGATCTCACGCAAAGCCACTGTGCCTGGCCTCCATCTCCGCTTTTTCTGTGTTGTTGGTGGTGGTGGAGGAGCCGCCTGCCTAGCCCATTGAGGAGGATCATCTTTGTATTTTTTTATCCTCTCCTCTTGGGTTTGCTTCTCTTCTGGTGTCACCTTGTCCCTTTTTCTTTTTGCACATTGCTTGGCTCTCTGAGGGATTTTTGAAGGCTTTGAGCTCCCAGCCTTTGCTTGTTGGGTGGCTTGAGCTCTATCTTCTACCCCCTTCTTCTCTGCCTCTACTCGTGCTTGTAAGTTGGCCTAATGAGCTCTCTCGGCCTCAGCTCTCTGCCTTTCCTCCTGCTCTCTCTGTCTTCTCTGCTCTTCTTGTGCTGCCAGGGCTTTCTTTTCAGCTGCCTCTTTCTTTTCCCTCTCCCTTTGTCTTTTCCTCCTCTTGGCCTCTTTTTATTTAGATACCGGGTCGCCTGGTATTACCTTGATTACTCTTTCTTTGATTCGCGGTGAAAACTTTTGCGATGTAGTATTTGGGGTGGCCTAAGCACCAGTGGTTGTGGCAAGAGGTGATGGCGGTGGATTTTGAAGCGGACCTAGATATACATGTTCTATTTCTTGTGTTGCTCTAGGAAGAGGTGAAATCGGTGGGGGATCTGGAAGAGGTGTGCAAGTGGCATGGGTTAAATCATCAAGACCTCCAAATATGTGTCGCATGTTGCTTTGATTATCTGGATTTGATGGTTGGGGATGCTCTTGGGTGTTTGGAGCAGGCTGGGGCACTGGGTTATCCACTTGTGGTCGAGGATGTGGATTTGAACTCGTGGATTTTGCATGGATTTCTGGTTGTGGATTTTCTACGGTGTGATTGGTTGTGGTGGTATTGTGTGTAGTGCCAGCCTGCTCGTGTGAATCTTCCATTACCTTCGTGTTAGTCACCTTAACCGTCATCATAATATTCTCAGCACTTGTCAATCCCATAGGAGAGAGAAAGCTCGACCATGAACACCCATCATAAGCACCGTGATCGCCAGTGTATAATTGGTTACGAAGCCAAGCAGTTTGTCACCCGATCTGACAACGGGGTGTGACTTCTACCTCGACAACCATGAGTACTTGCCTACTGCACATACATTACTTCAGAGACACACACACTTCAAATTGAACATTGCTACAATTGATTCATGTAAGGTCTCTGCCACCCTTGGAGAAGGGATTCCCATGTAAAGGATTAATATCAGGCCATTTTGATCATTAGTAGAAAGTTTCTATTTTTGGTAGTTTTCCACCTTTGATGTACTAATGATGAATATATTGATGTAAACATTTCAAAAATAAAATTTTAACTTTTTCATCATCTTTGTCCAAATCTAGTAAGTTTTGAGGTGCTTGCATCCACCTCGACGTGACCATCTTGTCTAAATCTAACACGTCCTGAATTTCCATAAAAATAGCTATCTACTTCAAAAATGCTAAATATAGCAGGTGTGTGCATCTGACACCTTAGCTTGTCATCCTCAAAATTTTCTTTTAATAGCATCTTATAGAATTAAATTTTGATAAGCCAAGATCACTCTAGACAATTAATTTTCATCCTAGTGTTAGTAAATTAATTCCTAAGTCTAAGGTTTGTATGTGTATGCATGTGCATGGGTATGTATTTGTATGTGTAGGTATGTCCATCGATTCCCATAAGTGACCCATAGCCATGGACCCATCTCTTATATATTAATTGACTATGAACATGGGGGCACTACATGAGGTGTACACCCAAAAGGGTTAAGAGGGACTCCTCTAATGACTAAGTGGGATCTTGTGACATCTTTACACATTCTTTTAGCAAAAGGGGGCAAGTAGGGGAGTTATGGGGTTGATTTGGACAACAAGGAACCTCCAAACTCTATATAAAGGTCATTCCCACTCAGCTTTACACACACTTGAACACACATTGGAGATAGGGAGACTCTGTTGGTGTGGCTACTTGTTGGTGAAGATTCAACAAGGCTTTGAGAGATCAATAATGCAAAAGCACATTTGAATAATGTAAATCTATTATTCAATCAAGTTATTATCAATTTCTTCTCTCAATTAGAATCCTTTCCAATTGTTGGCGTATTATTATTCAATTGGAATCCTTTCCAATTACTACCATATTGTTATTCAATTCGAATCCTTGCTAGTCTATTATCAAATTCTATACTCTTATTTACCTGTCCTCAATTGGAAATCAACAATCATTATACTTATTTTATGGTAATTTCTCTATATTACAAAGTAATGAAGGTCTCACTGTTGATGACATAATCAATTGTGTTGACTGCATGCATAATTCTTTATCAATGTATCATAGATGTTTGCATGAACTAGGTAATCATATTCAAGAATTTTGTCTAACTAAAATGATGAAATGTTCTTGCAAGTAGGTAAAAGTGATTAATCATATGATTAGTGTATGGGTTAAAATGCATGTTTATCATAAGATTATGGTAGGATTAAGCAAGCATATGTTTTTGGTTTAACGTGTGGAATAACCATATATGTTTTGGAATTAAAACGCTTATAATCATTTAACCTACTTCCGTTTGATTCTTATACTTTAACTTACAACTTCTCAAGTTAAGTTAAGTATCTAGAAGTGGGTATGGCACCCAAGAGAACTTGGTATGGTGGATCACACGATCACGAAGCCAAAACTAGTGATGGTAAATGCAAAGGAAAGAACCCGATGAATGAGGATGTGCCACTTATCTCACAAAGTGATGTTATTGCTTATGAAAAGGTAGGAGACTTTTTTTTTGTTCAATGCATCATGGGTAATTAGGAAGGAGAAAACTACCTAAACATTCGGTCACTCCCAATTTGAAAGTACATCAATTGAACTTGTTAATTTTTCTTTAGTTGTATTCATATGGAAGGATGGTTTGAGGATGTATTGTCTGAAGTAGGAAAGAAATGTTTTCCTAGTAGAAAAACTCTCGAACCTTCTCTATTCAAAATCCTATAGCGATATATTCAAAAATCCCTTTGATATCCAGGGAGAAGGGCTTAGCGGAGTGAACGCTAAAGCAACACACATCTGCGGCGGTGGGTGTGTGCCCAGAATGCAAGATATTACTTTTGGGTTTGTGCCCAGGTTGGAAGTTAGTCCCTATAGGTTTGTGCCCAGATTGCAGGACAATTTAGTTGTATGGGCAGCTAAAGACATCGGGAGCTATAAACTTGCACCAAGAGGAGTGAACTCTTGGGGTTGGGATATTTTAATGAAGAAGGGTCGTATGTTGTTTTCTTCTAGAAAATATTTTTTTGGTTCCACTTTGATCATTCTTAAAGGGATGTTTTATTAAACTTGTGATGGGAATCTCAAAAAGGAATTTTGTGTATGAACAATCATGTGGTAGTAATTAGAAAACAGGTTAAAAGTGTGAGTGTGGGGTGGAAAGTGGGGGCTGGCTCAAGTTGCAAGTCAAAGATGGGTGGTCTTGATTAGTCAAGAAACTCTGCTCCTCATTGATAAAAGAAGCAAGACTAGAGACTCATTGTGCCAAGAGTTAAGAAGTTCCAATTGTACGTGCCTCTAAAAATTATGGGGGAAAAGGCATTTGGGGTTTCTCTCTTTTGGAAGGTGAGAATTAGGAACGTTAGATTATTGTATTAGTTCATGCTTTCCCTGCAAGACAAGGCAAGGAAACCTTTTCAATGGCTTGGACTCAAGTTACTTGGTGACAAGGGTTTGTTCATTAGAAATCTTGTCGATCCTGACTATGCTTTTCTCAATCGATTCGGACCTAGCAGCTTGTCAAGTACCCTCCTATTTCCAAATGGATATGGTAAAGGGGAGGGGAACTCACATGTGGTATTAGAGCCTAGGTTAGGAAACTGGAAAAATCAATTAGGACCTAGCAACCTGTCAAGTACCCTCCTATTTCCAAATGGATATGGTAAAGGGGAGGGGACCTCACACGTGGTATCAGAGCCTAGGTTAGGAAACTGAAAAAATCATTATTGTTTGAAAATTTGGAAAAATGAATTGAAGACTTAAATTTGAGAACTTACCATCATTGATGCTTGACGAAGATGTTGATGTTGAGTATCGCAAGTTCAAGACCTTTGAGATAATGTATTTTGAGACTTGTCACTCTTCAAATTTTGCTTTTCGATGCAACATGATGAAGATTTTGATGGAGACTTTCTCTCCTCCATCAAGAAGAATCCAAAGGGGATGGTAATTTGCATGGGGGAATGTGACGGTGGCATCTTTTACATCAATATGAAGAAGCTCTAATGCCTCTCCTCTAATCCAAAGAAGCTTTGGTGGGGGAAAGAGCTGCGAGTTATCCAACTTTACTACTTCCTCGGTACTACTAGAGATGATTACACTGTTATCTCTAAGGATGGCCTTGACATGAACTTAAATGAATGGGTTTTCAATCAAGTGGTGAAAGTGATTCCTACTTACGATCAAACCCATTTTTGCCCCTATCATCTTTCCCCGAAATAAGAGTCTTGTATTCTATGAACCCCACAAAGATGTGTATAAAAGCTACTACTTAAATGAATAGTGGATTGTAAAAACTTAACTACAAATACCTATCGATTGTATGACTATGTCCCTAGGAATCCGGCTCTAAGTATCATATAGATTTTTAGCAAAGCTAACCTTTGTATAGGTCGTAATAAAATAAAAAGATACTCATCTATGAGATCTCAACTTTGTACATATCTTGATATAAATAAAGTTGTGGCATCTTGAATTTAATAAAGATAGTTGCTTTCCAAATTTTATCTTGAGTTGTGGAAGTTTAAAGCACTTGGCATTGCGTTAAGTCTGACAAAGTGCATCTAACATTTAGAATACCTCCATTGCTACACAATAAATCCACTCAACACCATCACACTATGTAACTGCATAATCATCTTCACATGAACAATCAAAACGACCTTCTAACTTCTTAAGATTTGAAAAGTGACCTTACTAGACTAAGGTTCATACATATGTCAAAAAGTAATCATCCTAAGTATTAGACCTTAACACCTTATTGAAACCAAGCTCTTAGTTAGCTTTGGCACATGTCCAACACCTCAAAGCATGAACTCAATACCATTACACATACAAAACTTCACATCTCCAATGCCACATTTCTCAAGATGATGAGAATCACCCAGCTTAATTGAACCATGTCTAGTGGCATAGCTGGAGAACCATTCCTTGTGACAAGTAATATGAAAAGCATCACCTGAGTCAACGATCCAGTTCTATGCATAGCATTTTCCAAGAGCTAATAATGTCTATGGACTAAAATCAAAAGTGAAGAGTAGTACATATGATGGCTCCAACACGTGAAGAACAACATCAACATGTGAAAACTCAACGACATTGAGCTCCTCCATCTTTATTATGCTTTTAGGAGGTGCAAGAATTTGAGTTCTACCAAACATCAAGCGAACTTATCCGAGCAAGCTCAAAACCGAGCAAAATTATTTAGTGAGTTTCTCACGTATATATATACTCTCGGGGGGTGCACTTTGTAATCATGTTAATGCATAACGTGAGTTCAAAAGGAGGGGTTTTAAAATGAAAAAAAAATTAGGCAATTTAATAGAGATACATTAAAATAAGGGGTGTTTATATTCAATTTTGGAAAAAAAATCCTAAAATAAGGAGTCATTTTATTCATTCAGACATGTTAAAAGAGGGGTTTTTTTAATACCCCATGAACACACGTTATATAGGGGGTAACTGAATGGTGAACCCCCCAAGTATATACTTCTTTTCTAAAAAGAGATATCATACACACACACACACACACACACACACACACACACACACACACACACACACACACACACACACACACACACACACACACACACACACACAGAGAGAGAGAGAGAGAGAGAGGGCAATGGTAGGACCGGGAAGTAGGCCAAGGGCCAGGGATTGAATGGCTCAGTACGGCTAGGAGAATGAGAATTTCTCACGGTTGGTACCTTGGTGTGACTGCATTTTCACGTTCTATTATGGCCCAACTTATGTTGCAAGGCTTTCACGTAAGTACCTGGAAAGTCTCGCCATGAAATTGCGGTTCGAATTTGTTTGTATTAACTGCATGCACACTAGGTGTTATGGGCCCTAGTGTTTAACACAGATTTGTTTGGAGATGCATGCAAATTCATGGACTTTATTATTTCTGCAAGTGTTTGCACTTCAAGTGCAACCTCTCTAGCGGATTTAGTATGAGTTCACACCCGGCCATATACGATAATGGTTTAGTATGGGTGTTTGTGATTGGATGATCTAAACTCTATGAGTTTACTTCGCTAAAAGTCACATCAAGTATCTGATTGGAACCTCAATTGGTTAGTCGTAGGTTATCGTCAGTCACGGAAGACTGTCTTTAATTGATTGGGAAAAACACCTCACTATTATTCTCTGCTATTCATCCTACGTTGGATGGAAAGATTACAAGATTTCTATTTAGTACTAAAGGATATGATAAGTGCATACGTTAGCAAAAACCGACACAACTGGATCGATTACCTTTTTGGTTTGGAGTTTGCTTCATATGATGAAAGGCATGTTGCGACTAGTTTTAGTCTTTGCCTGTTATTCTCAAGTTCTCAACCTTCATCATCAGTTTTGATGAGGTTGGCTTACTGGCAAGAAACAACAGCAAGTCGAGGACTTGGTTGTCGCTGATGAGTATGTCAACATATTACTTTCATGGAGAAGAGGTTTTATTGCACGTTCTAGTACCTCCAGAAAGCCTGAAACCTGGGTTTGTATTTAGACACCTATTAATTGTGATAACTCGTTTAGCATTCTTAAGTGAGTTCTACATGGAGTCTTCATGCTATGTTGGTTATGAGTCGGTTAACCAAGACGGTTGCACATGGACAACAATGTGAAAAATCAAGATGCTAATCTTGACTTCATTGTGAACCTCCTACTGAACCGCGTTCCGCTCTAACAAACCGTTGGATCCATGAGGAATGCCACGGTGGAAAACATTAGTGTTCTTATGAAGATACCATCACTTGTGTTTGTGAGGACAAAAATGCTTCTCCAAGGGGGGAGTAATGTCAGGCTGATGGTAGGACCGGGTAGCAGGCCAAGGGCTAGGGATTGAATGGTTCAGTACAGCTAGGAGCCGAGGGCTAGGCATGAGTTAAGGGGACCTAATTGCAAGGGCCAAGGGCTATAAGTAGGGAGGTTGGTAGGAGAATCACATGCCAGTCTATCCTTTGGCCGCCTTTCACAGAGACAGAGAGAGAGAGAGAGAGAGAGAGAGAGAGAGAGAGAGAGAGAGAGAGAGAGAGAGAGAGAGAGAGAGAGAGAGAGAGAGAGAGAGAGAGAGAGAGAGAGAGAGAGAGAGATTTCTCCAAACCCAAACAATAAATGTCAGTACCATTTCTTTCAATCATGATTATACAAATCTCGTCATCCTTATACATGTCACTATTGCTAGCAAAAATATGTTTTCTTGGAAACTTAAATATATATCAATTTAACAAGTAAGTTCACAAAGATGGAAGATGCGACTCCTTTCCATTTTGGATCATTTGACATTTGTCCAAAAATGATTCGTGGGAAAAACCCAGTAGCAATACCACAAAGTAAAACTTACTTTAGTAGTGCTACATTCTAGAGAGGCACCTACCTAAGATTAATTAAGCTAATTCTCTAGAACCTCAACATCCCCATCGTCAATCTCTATTTGAAAATCCTTGGTATCCTTGCCATCCACAAAGCAACCCATAGAAACACAGTACGAAGAATTCCCTTTACTGTGCTAGCAAGCTCCTTTGCCATTGGACAAGGATGCATCATACGAGCAATCTCAATCACATCATCGAGAGAAATGTTACGATTGTGCTTGATGTTCTTAAATGTATAAGGAGAAGGAAGAGGAATCTGTAGGTTGGAAACCAGCCAAGAGCTCATGGGGCACAAGCATGGAGCAAAACCTTGTCACCAATGCTAGGACTTAGGGGCAAGCAGAAGAAGAAGAAAAATTCAATTGAGTGTTGCAGCGGCTTGCATGGTCAGATTAATAGGAGGAATTCTGACAATGCAACTATGAGAGTAGCCAGCAATCATGAGAAGACCTGCAGTATAATAATGTCATAAATGCAAATGATGGCATATCTATTGTTTCTATCAGTTGGCTTCATCATTGTGGTATTAATTATGCATTAAATAGACAGGATTCCGACTGTCAAAGCTCGACCTCTAGGAAGGGAGACATTGTTGCATGAAACTCCGAGCGGATTAACAAGGCCCTTAGCGCACTAATCATGAGCAACACCAGCTATCTTCAGAGGCCATGTTCACACCAGAGCACAGGCGCCCACCACAGCAATACTCGTTCTTGAGCAAGGATTATAGTGCGTTTAGCTACTATTTTAGTCCCGCGAGGAACAGTAGCTGTAGCAATGCACTCATCTTCTTCCTATTGTGCTCGGGCTCCTTGAGGGCTTTGATCACAAGGGCAGCGGTGCTAATTGCTCCCCTACTTCTAGTCCTGCTCCAATTCGGTGTCACCATTGAGGGAGTGGAGCCACCTATAAACTCCAGTAGATGGTAGACATGAAGCTGAGTTCAGAGTGATGCATGTTTTGCACCCACGATCAAGATGCAATGTAGATAAAGAAAGGGCAGCAAGAATATGAGGAGGTGTTTTTTGTTCGTTTAACAAGAGGGGAGGTTGAAGATGCCTCTTCATTGGCACCCAAGATCTGGCCTCTGGGTCTGTTGCCCAAGAAGGTAGAAGAGGACATCGCCAAGGAGACTACCAAGCACTGGAAGGGCCAGCGCGTTATTGTCAAGTTCACTGTCTAGAATCATCAAGCCAATGTTTTTGTCGTCCCTTCCACTGTCTACGAGGGATCCAAATTTGGGCGGCATCTCTGTCGATTTCCTCTCCTTTCTTTCTGCTGCTTCTGCTTCTGCTTCTGCTTCTGCTTATGTTCTTGCAACCCTACGTTGACCTCACTCACTCAACGATCTCTCTCTCTCTCTCTCTCTCTCTCTCTCTCTCTCTCTCTCTCTCTCTCTCTCTCTCTCTCTCTCTCTCTCTCTCTCTCTCTCTCTCTCTCTCTCTCTCTCTTTCTTTTTGAGAGAATTGGCATATTGAGATGATCGAATCAGCCGTTAAAAACAATCTAACCCCTTATGCCTTCACAAGAGGGAAACACGAAGTAAAATTTTTAGATCAAGCCCAAGGAAAAAAAAAATGCCTCATCTGTGTCTCAACTAAAACCTCTCTAGCTTGGAAAAACTCTAGGCTACAAGTCAAAATACACTAAGCTGTCGGGATAGCAATCCCTCCTGCTACTTGATCTAGATCCCTTTGTCAACAATGTCAATTTTCTCAAGTTTCTTTAGAACATCACAAGCAATGGAGCCACTGCTTTTTCCAAAATGTGAAGGGCAATTGCCGTTACTTTTCCTTCCTCCGTATATTTTTTGGAAAGCACCCACACCAACTCCTCCACGCAGATAGATCTTCCTAGCCATTGAAGGTGCTTTGATACAATACCAATATGGGTCATAGAGGGCAAGATCCTCAATGTCAGCCCATGCATGAAAGCACCTCAATCTTGCCAGAGAGCTTCAAGTGGGCCGCATATACATGCACAAACTGGACACCTCCTTCACCGTTAATTTTACGGTTGCCATGGCTGCTGATTGCACGATAGAGTTCAGCACGCTCGCGCTAGAAGAGGAACTCTCTCTCTCTCTCTCTCTCTGAGAGAGAGAGAGAGAGAGAGAGAGAGAGAGAGAGAGAGAGAGAGAGAGAGAGAGAGAGAGAAAGAGAGAGAGAAGAGCAAGTTGTGGGGATGATGGGGAGCAAGCAGTGGTGTTGACTCTCTCTCCTTTTGCTGCTAGCCATAGCAGCAGTTGCCGGTGCAGGCGACAGGCCAACCGCTGCAAGCGCGGATGGCTACTGTGACATCGTGATGAGTGGGCAATGTGGGATGGGAGGATTGATGAATGAGTAAGAGATGATCAGAAGAATGATGGTAGCCTGTCTAGGCACCCGTTACATCAGCTATGGTGCTCTTTTGTGGGATAGTGTGCCTTGTTCGCATACGGGGCGGTCCTACTACAGCTGCCGCGATTCCAGACCGGCAAACCCATACACCAGAGGCTGTAGCCGCATCACCCATTGCTACCGTCATGTTAGCTAAACAGGACCAGGACATCATCCCATTGTAAGAAACTTCAAGCTTACCCATAGGCACAAAAGCCCCCACATTTGAGCAATCTAACCAAAAAAGAAGGAACAGAGAATCAAAATCTCCGAACCAATGGGCCATATAAAGGCTAGAGCTATAGGAGCACCAATTTTTGTCTCTCCACATGAAGAGGTAATCAAGACACTCAAATTGTACGATGCCAGCAAAGGTGGTAGACCAGACTTGGAGGCTGGCAGCATCATTCAGATTAACGACCTTACGATAAATCGCAGCAAAATAAATTTGTTGGCTCTGTTCCATGTGTAGAAGTTGGTGATCAGTTTTACTTTCGAATGGAAATATGTCGTGTTAGTATGCATGGGCCTATTCAAGGGGGTATTGAGTATCCAATAATAAAAGAAAGAGAGTACAAAGTTCCCGTTGTGACAAGCATTATCTCTTCATGAGGATATGATGCCATGGATACCGGGGAGGAGCTTGTTTATACAACTGCTCCATGTAAGAAAATGGACTTCTTCTTGAGCGATCAGTAGCAGATGGTAAGCAGAAGCAGTTGCAGCATAAGCAATCATGACGGTAAGTGCCACAACCGCGGATGCAAGCACGGAGAGGCCACACCAACCCCATTAGGTGCTCCAATTGTGGGTGATGTGTGCCCACTGTCAAGCAATTTCTTGTAAGGAACATTGTTGAACAAGCTGTTGTGAGAGATGTGCAGGATGCTTGCGTTTCTGATGTGTACGCAACTTCCCAAGCTTTACGCCTAAATGTAGTACTGTGTTTCATGCGCCATTCACTCTCACGTTGTCCGTATGAGATCCCAGAGTTCCAGAGCCACCATAGAGATTTAGATGCAAGCAGGATATGTAGAACGAGAATCAGCGTACCAATGTTCCTGTTGTTAGGAAGTGAAGAGGTGTCTAATTAGTGCATAATCCAGGAGAGGAAGAAGGCTCATGAATTTTGACTTCTATCATAGAACTCTTAGAAGATGCATGCTATGAGCATTGCCAATGTGGTTGAAGCCATCAATTGGATGGACGTTGAGTGACTTTTGAGTCTTTTGGACGGGCTTATATCTTATGTTTTGGAAATGTCTTTCTAAAGTTTTTTCCAAAAAATAGAGAGAGAGAGAGAGAGAGAGAGAGAGAGAGAGAGAGAGAGAGAGAGAGAGAGAGAGAGAGAGAGAGATAGAGTCTGACTTGCTTCTGAGACTCTAAGAGTGCGTGACAGAGAGAAGCCCTGCGAGTGAGCAAGACATGACACTGGAAATTCACTAAACTCAGCTGAGAGTGACTCCGACCAGTGCTCGAAAAAAACTTTTTTTCCAAAAGCTTGTCAAACCTACATGTTAGAAACAATTGAGGTAAAATCACTAAATCTGAAGGTTTTAATACCAATTTACACTAATTTTTTTCCAAATTTTGGAAATTTTCTCACCTTCAACTATAAAATTTAGAGGTTAATCTTAAAATTTATAGGTGGGGTTACACTAAACCTAGATTTTTGGTACAGTAAACCTAGATTTTTTTCGAGCACTGTGAGTGACTTATACTAGAGGTGGTGGTGAGTCTGAGAGGAGAGAGAGAGAGAGAGAGAGAGAGAGAGTAATTGGCTAGATTGGTTGAGAGCATGAACACCCCTTCCATGCAGAGCTCACGGCCCAGTGGTGGAGTCAGGCCCACTTTTGTGGAACTCTAGAAGAAGGTGGAGGTAGGGATTGTTGAACAAGGGCATCGGCGCATCAAGATAATTTTTGACGCGCGACCAGAAAGGCTGCTTTTTGAGAAAAAAATCATCGGCAGTGATCCCGCAATTGTGGAAGACGGACTTTATTCTCTCTCTCTCTCTCTCTCTCTCTCTCTCTCTCTCTCTCTCTCTCTCTCTCTCTCTCTCTCTCTCACACACACACACACACACACACACACACACACACACACCCAAACTCTTCATCTTTGTTCTCGTCGAAAGATGGGGCCGAGGTGATTGCGAAGGCACTGCATAAGAGGTGATTTCCAAGCTATTGCATGCAAGTGGTAATGATCGTTAATATCGACATTACCTTATGATCTTCATCACCTCTCCCGCCCTTGGCCACAAAGTCCTCGTGTGGGGCCTCCTCTTTTGCAACTCACCATGAAAACTCTAAAAGAGTCCGTAGTCCATGAAAACTATCCTTTCCAAGTATGTGATGTGAAGGATATTTTCCTTTTCCTCTTCGTATCTCAAGTGTCATGATTATACACTGAAAGATCTTTTTTGCGAGCTAGAAAAAATGGAGTCACTCACCCAAAAAAATTTCTCCCCAATTTCAGTAGGTACAATCTAGCACCAAAGATTGCAAATACACATTGTCCATATTGGCTCCAACCTACCAATACAATCTACTAAATCTACTTCTTCTATAACTTCCCCGCAAGCACTTGCCATAATATTCTATATTGAGAAACCCTCCTCCCCCCTCCACAACATTGCACGTGTGCACGCACACACACACACACTTTTACTTGTCCAAGCATCTACCATGGCTTGAATATTGATGAACACAAGCCATGATTGAGAGGAGGGAGCATAACCTTGGATAATCAAGGAGTTAATATAAGGGTGGATGATTAAAGTCTCAATAAGGAATGCTCTAGACGTTTAGAGACAATGATGTATAGATTTTAATATGTAATTTGATGCTAAATGTTTCTATTATGATTCAAGTTCTATGTATCTTGTGGGGTTTTGCTCCTTTTTATGATTGCTTGGAAAGGTTTTCTTGGAGTTTGAAATTTCTCATCCTACAGTCAACCATGGCTAGGCACATAACCATTTATGGGGAGGACAATGTGGCCACAAGATTGTTCTTATGTTTGACGATAGCATCTATGCACTTTCTATCTCTTTTGTGATACAACATTATGAAATAACTAATGCATTCAATTTGCATCCATTAACTCTAATGGGAGAGCAGGTGAAAATAAAGGCTACTGAACTTGCTACTAGTGAACAAATCTTCCTTCTCAATCTTCTAGAAGGCTCGAATTGCTATTGAAAGCACACAAGGCATTGGAATGAAGGAAACACTAGTAATAGTCCGATGGTCCCTCTAGACTAGTTGGTATACTACATGCAATGCCTTCACAAAGCAGCCTACACATGGCACTCAAGCAAGCAAAGGACATCATTCAAGTTCAAGAGCTACCTATGCATTATGATGGATATGTGGCATTTGAGTTACCAAATTTTGATCTATTTGTGCACGAACTTAGGTTCTATGATTAATCATTCAAAAATAGGATATAAAGTCTCTAAGTGAGAAGCAAGGGGAAAACCTAATGAGGATGGGTAGATGTTCATGCTACTTAGTATTCCCATGGGGTTCAAAGTGTCCTTCAACTAGAGATGGGAATGGGTTCTGGATAAATTCAAAAGGAATCTCTTTGTCTGGCACAATCACCAGCCTAACCTCTTTCCTTGTTTACTTTTTAGCTTGCTGATGCCCTCCCAATACCAACTGAACACTATTTTTTCTTTGGCAAGGATATTTCTTTGGGGCAATTCTAAATATGTCAACAAGATTCAAATTGTCATGCTAAACATGCTACAATGAAAGAAAATGGAGGCTTGGGAGTACTGAACATCCAAAATTTATTCTTTAAGCTGGCAAGAAAATGGATCTTGAGAGCAACTTCTTTCTTTAGATTTTTGGGTCCTGCTTATCAAAAGAAATACCCACAATTTTTTCCTCAGAGAATATAAGGCTTGGAATGGGTTTTCACTTGAAGAATTATTACTCTCTAATGCTAACTTTTTTCCCAAAGGGTCTAACCTTGTTTTCAGGTTTTGGAAGGCTTGGATTGTAAAGAAAGATAATTGGTCTCCTCCTCATGATTGGACCTTTTGCACCTCTTTCTGCTTGTAAGATTCCATCTAGTTTGGATATCTTTCAAAGGCTAATGACTAGCAATTGTCCATCAGAGCTCATAAGTGCTTCAAGGTAGGTTTGAGATGCTGGAAGGATGCTTACAAGGAGGGATTCTATTAGCGGATGGACCAGTCAAGAACCCTCCTCGTCGACCACCTCATCATAAAGCCACCAATTTGTACCCCATTATTTTTTGAGAAAAGCCTTGTAAATAAGAGGAACTCTGATTTTTAGCCGAATGATCATTGAGCCCAACTTTTGTAAATCTAAGTTAAAACAATTGATTTTAAGTATGAGCCTTGTAAGTCAGCCATTGGCCAAAAGAAACCCTAGGTATAAAGCCTGATTTTGTAAGTTGAACACAACACTTATCATTATCAGAGGTTTTTGGAGAGTTTGAAGCACATGACCGAGAGTGGCTACTCTCATGCAACTTGTAATCCCTTTTTCTTGAGCTTTGGTAATCCAAATTTGTTTTCAACAATTGCATTGTGTTCCTTGTCTAGTGCTCTTTAGTTTAAGTGTAACCATTCTCAATTTTGTTGTGACTACATATAGATGAGCTAAATTTGTTGTTTTGAGGGCGTAAATGGTTGTTTTTTGGCGTATTGACCATAAGAGAGTGTTCCTCGACCATAGGGTGACCTTTCTAAATAGTCCTATTGCAGTTTTCAAGACCTTGATCATGATGGATCATGATTTTGGTGCCTTACCAGATTGCGACTAGCCTAGGTAGGATAGTGCCCCTAGATGTTTTAGACCTCCTCCTAAAGTTCCGTTGCATTTTGACTTCGTTTCAGTGCCAAAATGGCATGAATACCGAGAGCGATGAGACAGGACATAAGCAGATTGCTTGAGTAGAGAGTGATAGATTTGCTAGCGCTAGAGATGGCTTCATTCCGTAGGTTCACTTCTTGAGGTTGACACCCTTAGAGAGTCTCCATGCCCCATCCGAATTGCTTCCCTACGTATTGACATTATGTTAGTGCCAGACAACCATGCTGCAAATGTCTAATCATGGTGACGACCTGCTAATATTGGCGTCGTTTTGCTGGGGATAAGTATCCTTAGGTGGTGAGTGACCTAGACCGTGGATTTTACCTTCAAGACCTTAGGTTTTGATTTCCATTCCATTTACACCTTAGCAACCAAGCAGCTAGACTCGGGGTTTAGTGTTTGGTAGAGACTAGAAGTTGAGGACTTGCTAGATTTACTCGTGAGAGGCATAGGGAGTTGTGAGTGAGATACAAAAAACATTTCATTCTACATTTTTCTCGATGCTTTAAACGTACTGTTCCACCATCCATTTTACTTTCAATTTTGTATTGTTTGCTTGTTTTTGTTCCTAGGATTCATGCTATAGTCAACACCAATCTCGGAGATCAACATGGACCATGAGATTTATCATGGAGATATACAGTCATTGTACATAGATGTAGGGATCAAAGTATATGCCAAGAGTAAACCGGAAACTTTAAGGACTTTACCTTGTTTTGTAGGGGAACACGAGACGAAGTCCGATGTGAGGATTGTGCCATCTCAATGGATTCCAATTCCACAGATGACAGGCACAAAGAGCCTGCATGAATTAAAGTTGTCCCCTATAAGATGCACCATTACTCTCACAGAACTTTTGAAGACCAGACCACATTTGTGGGGACAATGAGCAAAAACTTGGAAAATATGATTTGAAAATCCCTCCACGGGATAAATTTGTAGCTGAAAACATGGAAACAACTCGGCCAAAGAGACCCAAAAGCAAAGCCTGTACCAATGAATAAGATGGGTGACTATTGTGAAGGGGAAGAATGAAACACCACTTTACCACTTGAGTACAAGGGAGTAAAAATGATAGCAATACTAGAGAATGAGGTTGGGGTAGCCATTGCGACAAAGTAAATCTGGGAGAAGTGGGGAAGACTAGCTCTCAAGAAAACGCGGATGAAATTGCACCTAGGAGACAGATTTGTAGAGATGCTCAAACAAATTATTGTATCCTCTTGTGGAATCTAGTATGAGCACCCTTTTGTTGTAGTAGACTTTGAAAAGAGCAACAACTTTGAGGTTATTTTGGAACGTCCATTCATGCGTACTCAAAATGGTTCAAGACTGGTGATATGACCATCTCTACTTGAGACACAAGGGTGTAACAACAAGAGTTAGCACAAAGGACCATAGTTAAATAGACATAAATCAAACCCCAATATAAGACTTTGATGTAACTACTAATTTCAGAACACAACTGCCTGCTTGGTTGATGAAGCAATTATATGTTTGGATGTACGGAGCATCTAAATGCGGAATCTTGAGAAAGGAAGATTATATCTTCGAGCGCTTGGTAAAAGATAAGTACTTTATAAAAGAGACATTTTCAAAGGAATTATTTGAACACTTTGGATGGGAATAGATGTTTGCATAAATGAGATAAACCCCACAATATTTTGTGATAAGGATGGTTATGATATAATGACCTTCCAGATGGTCAATGCTATCTTGGAACCAAAAGAGGAGACTGAGATGATAGAAACTCACAAAATGATTGATTGTAAACGAATAGTGGACGAGGTTTTTGCTTGAGATCTTAGTGACAATGATGAGGACAAGCTCCATGATTCGTAGAGTGATGACTTAGGAAACGATGCTGAAGATGAACTTTCGAGTGGCTCAAAAACCGAAGACGCACAAACACAAGATGAGCCAATCTTCTACGAGTTTCCTAATAAAAAATTACGGAGACAAAAGAGATATCAAATGAGACAAGCAAGAAAACAACATAACCGATTTGAGAAACGAATGCCGATATCAATGAGCAAAACGTAGCATCTCATGTTCGTGGGAGCAGATGATTGTGTCCGAGATAAACTTACTAGAAAACCATTGAAGTTAAAGACTTTTTGAGAAAATCCAAAAAAGAAAAACACAAAGAAACCTAAGGACACAATAGAAACATCAAGGAAAATGTCAAAAATTGAACGAAAACACGAATATCAAAAGCTAAAACAGTGCAACATCCAGGTTAGACGAATTGTGATTCAACAACCAATGAGAGAACTTAAAGAACCAGGAACATCATATGATGGGCTTGACAACGCAAAGAAAATTGACTTAGCTGAACCAGGCAAAGAACCGAGACCACCGGCATACATTGCCATGGATCTCACGGAATAGGGAGAGCAGCTTTTAATAGCCACTCTCAAATAGTATAGTGATGTGTTTGCTTGGTCGTACAAAGATCTTAAGGGAGTTGACATGATCATATGTCAACATAAAATATCGCTTAAGAGTGATGCTAAGCTATAGAGACAACGTCCCTATACTTACAACGAAACATTTGCAAAGAAAATCAAAGAAGAGATAAACAAGCTTAAGGAAGTGGAATTTATCTATGAGATTAAACACACAGAATGGTGTCACCAATCGTGGTAGTGTCCAAGAAGAACATTAAATTATGATTGTTTATGAATCTCAAGCAAGTCAAAGCTGTCACAATAAGAGACAACTATCCCTTACCAATCACAAATTATGTGATGGGTAAGGGACACTATCCCTCACCCATGACAGATCATGTGATTGAGAGAGTTGCAGGCAAGGAAGCTTACATCTTTCTTGATGGCTTTTTAGGCTAAAATTAGCTCATAATCAGCACAAAAATGACCTTTGCAACAGAATAGGGCATATTTGCTTATAAGCTGATGCCATTTGGTTTAACCAATGCACCTGCTACATTCCAAAGGCTGATGAGTCACACATTCAACGAATATCTAAGACAATCCTTAGAAATCTATATGGATGACTTGTGTGTGCATTCTCTAGTGAGAAATGAGTATGTCGAGCACTTGAACAGATCTTTTCAATAATAGACCCATAGAGACTATGGCATCTCTAACACCAAGAACATAGAGAAGAGTCAAACAAGCACCAAATGGCCTTGCACTATCACATGCAAACCTCTCCTCATCAAGTAAGAATCATCAATCAACTAAACATGACACCCATGATCTCTAAGCTGCGAGATGGAGATCAAACTCCTATGGGGATGAAGCTCTGATACTAATTATGAGTGCACAAATGCGGTGCGTGTGTAGAGAGCAAGAAGGAGAGAGAGAGTACACATGATGTGGGTGGAGCAACTCAATCCTATGTGTGTGTGAGAGAGACCCTTATTCTTTTAACTAGTAAAGAATAGGGTGTGTACAAGTAATGGGCAGTCGGATATCTCTGGCATATCCGACCGGGATAAGAAGCATACCGCCTTTACCCCAACAATTAAATTGCAACCAAACTCTATAGGATAGTGTCCCTAAACGTCTTAGACCTCCTTATAGAGTTTCATTACATTTTGACGTCATTTGAGTGCCAAAATGACGTGACGGCAGAGAGCACTGAGATAGGACATAGACATATTGCTTAAGTAGAGAGTTGATAGATTTGCTAGTGCTAGAGATGGGTTCATTTCATAGGTTCACTTCTTGAGGTTAACACCCTCAAAGAGTTTCCATGTCCCATCCGATTTGTTTCCCTATGTATTGACATTATGTTAGTGCTAGAAAGCTATGCTGCAGACGTTCGATCACGGCGACCCACTAACAAAGTCTGGCTATTCAAAGAACATCTAAGATAGAGGGGATTGGCACATGAAAATCACCACCCAACCATGTCCTATATAGGCTCTTGGCCATGCTATTTATAGAATCCCCTTTACCGCATGTTCATCCTGGCCCTTGGCCTGCCTCGTCTTATCTTAAGCCTGACACCACTCCCCCTTGGAGAAGCATTTTCGTCCTCAAAAATAAAAGTGATGATATCTTCATAAGAAGACCAATTTTTTTTGCCATAGTGGCATCCTTCCCGGATTCAGCCGTCTCTTTGATCGAAACATGGTACATTAGGAGGTTCAATGAAATCAAGAAGAGCATCTTGATTTTCCACATTGGTGTCCCTTTGCAACCATTTTGTGTAATTGGCCTACATACAACATAGTATGTAAATTCTATTTATAATTCACAAGAGTACGCTAAACGGGCTACCACAACTTAGAGGTGTTTAAAGGATACCTCTTCTCACTTTCCATGAAAGTAACATGCTGACGTAACTCATCAACAAAGATTTAGTACTTGACTTGTTATCATTTCTCATCAGTAAACAACCCGACCATAACTAGTGAGAACTTGACATAAACATGAAGGGATTAAACTTAGTCGCAGCATGCTTTGCCTTGTGGTAAGAAAACTTTAACTAGAGAGATAACCTTTCCAATTATATTTCTTGGTGCTAACGTACACAATTAGCATATCCTTTAGCACAAGATTAATACTTGTAATCTACCTATCTTTTCTCGATTATTCGCAATACTCAGATGTGTTTCCCTATCATTTAAAAACAATCCTCCAAAATGATTAGTAAACAAGGATCACAATTCCTTTTGCAACATTGTTGAGATCCAAGTTCTCCTCCTCTTTGAAGGTCCGATTTTCAATTGGACTGCTCCACAAAAAGACCGTCTTGATCTCCTTTTGGCCATTTGCTACTCTCGTCACTTCTTTAAGTGGAGGTCTTAGCCCTCCTTATTCTCACCATCCGTTGGCCATCCATCCTCTGCAGGTCCTCTCGACAATGGAGAGATCACTTTCAGCTCGTATAACAGACTTGAATCCTCAATACCTCAGCCCTATGTGCTCATGCATTCCCAATCTCACCTCTCTCACTCACCTGCAAAACTGGGTCCCTACCTTACTACATGCCAGCTCTCCACCCCCTGGCACTTGGCCCTTGTCGGCCTTGCTCCATGCAGACGACGCTCTTGGTAGCCCTTCTTTCCTCTAGTAGATCCATTCTCCTCTTGCCATGTTCATGGCCAGCACCCTTGTGGCCTCCAATCCCCTCATGCTTGCCTGCAGCTCTATTTTCATCCCTCCAATTTCCTGCACAGGTCGCCCTTGCAACTGGCGAGCCCCTCTCCTTGTAGCTGCTTACAGCCTTCCCTCTTTTCTACATGAGCCACTGGCCGCCTTCAATCCACCTCCCCTCATTGGCCACAGCCCTCGGCTCTGCACCCTCTTGATCCCGACACTCCCCAAGTGGCGATCTCTCTCCCAGCTTTCCTTCTCCCACCACTTGCCAACCTGTAGAAGTCCCTCCTCCTCAGGCTAGCTCTTTGCCTTCAACACCTGCTCCTTGGTCCTCCTCTGTACCACAATACCCCCCTCATGACTGGCGCCTCTCTTGTCCTGTAAATAGCCCCACTGAACGAGTTGCTGCATGTCATCCTCCAGCCATCGTTTGTCATGCAAACCATAGCTGACTATAATAGTATTCCGCCTTCCTTTACTGCCATGCCGCCTATGGCGACCCTAATTTCCTCCATGCTTTTGGCGGTTCTCCCATGAAACTCACCACATTTCCCTGCTTGTGGGAGTAGCACCACCTTTTTGATACGCAACTGTACTCGTCACTATTTTTTATGTAATCCTCAGTTTCACATAAAAAGAACCTTGCTTGCCTTTGGTTCACACCACCCGAGAGTCATCCCCATCCGTTGTTGACGCTAAAAATCTTTGCCTTGGCTCAAAAGCTTCACCACTCGAGTTGCCATCCTAGCCATATTTCACACCCATGGCATGGCCTCAATCTCGATGCCAAAAAAGCTCACATAACTCCCCTCCAGTTTTCCAAAAAATGCCACGTAAAGCTGCTCTATCAATTTGAATAGTGCTTCCATTGAGGAGGCCACATGAGCGCGGGGCAGTATCGAGCTTTCAACTCCACTGATTCTATCCAAGCTTCTGTACTTTGAGTGCCAAAGTTTCATCTCCAACAATGAAACACAAAGCCTTGCAATATGGTTTCTCAATCGATGAGATCTCCACCTCACAAACACATAAAAAATCATGACATTGCCGATATTGGATACCAATCCAACAAACATACCACAACTGCGTCACCTTTAAGCTTCCTCAATAATAGAGCTCAAAATCATAGCTGATTTGAAAAACATCTCATTTGGCATACACATCACGACTGCACTTGCTACAATCTCCTAGCGCATGCTCAAGCCTTCCACCATCATCTTGCTGACCTCCATATGCCTGCTGTTGGCTTCTCCCTAGATCGGCAGTGTTTGGCTGCACAATCATTGCCCACCCCCGAGATGAGCATTCATGCTCAACCAAAGCATTATTTAGATATAATAGTATTTCATAAGATCTAATGGCATATATGAACTGTATAATGATACTCCAAAGGAAAGATAACATATAGCAACTATACGAGTAGTATAGAGATAGAGAGAGAGAAAGCAGTGGCTGCATCACCCTCTAGGGTCAAATGGAAAGCGAATAATTACATCAAGCAAAATGTGAACTCCACCTTGATAAAAAACAAAGCATTGGCCACAATCATCCACTTGTAAAGCATGCATATTTAAGCCTTTGTCGTCGCCTTTAGTTACAAAAACAAGCCACCTTTCGCAGCAATTCATAGCACATGTCTTTATCATCCTCTATCCACAAGCCCTCGTACACATTGTATGCATATTTATCACCAATTGAAGCACTTGTACAATAAGCAACTTTCTTGCCATCTAATAGAGACCTCTCTATAGCATAACATTTATAACATGAGCACTCAAACTTGTGCATTATACCTTGCAAAGCAACCTACAACAACATAGCTATCAATAGCATAGCATTGAGCAGCAACACCCTTCCATTTGTCTTCACATGCTTCATAGACAAGAAAACATGTTCGCATTGAATACTTGCATCCAAATCCTCAATAATAAGCTCCAAAACCAGCTCTTCATATCCAAGAGTATAACCTGTTGGAGCTGGAACCTGTTCTTCAAATACCTCAACCCGTGCTTCAAATACCTCATCACCTACAAGGTTGGCGGCACCTTCCTCTCTGTATGGAGCCTCGCTCTCATAGGCTGCACTTGTATCAGTTTCCATAGAGTCACCCGCCGGAGTTATCTCTCCAAAGCTACACACAAACTCCAAAACTTCAAAGTGCACCTCTACATCCCCATCAAGGCAAGGTTGCCCCACCCCCTGCATAGACAAATCATGTTGACATACCTCTGCTTTTGCTTCTAGCTTCTGCAAGTCATCCTCAAAAAACTTCTCTTCAAACAAGTCGGATTCACAATCAAACCATATTTCTTCTAGCAGGGATTCACCACCACAAGACACAAGAGAGGGCCGCTCGACTGGTAGGTTCACACAAAGCATCTTCACACTTGCATTATGCTTCTCTTCGACCTTCAAAGGACTGACAGACAACTTGTATACATATTTCATCACTTCATCCACATGAAAAACATCGTAAGTTTCATACCTTGAAGACATGGATTCTGTCTCCCATGTAGTATCTGTATCCAAAACACTGCTAGAGCCATGAGAGCTATCCGATTCCTTTTTTGAACTTGCCGATTCTTCCACCTCTACTATCCTTCTTGTTTCTGGTTTTGGAAACTGTTAACCCTCAGGGCTCACGGACACCCCATCACTACGACGGACGTGTATTATGTATTTGGTAGAGTCAGGTACCGGGCTTGTCGGACCAATAGGAAAAGGGTAAGAGTGATCGCCGATGAGAGGCGCACTCTAACTGGGACATTCAAGGGATTAGTTGGCTAAGCATGGGCGCCCAAGTGTGAATGGGGTGAGCTCATATAAAAGCCAACTAAACCTAAAATTCACTCATTCTCTCATTTGTGCAATAGAAGAGTGCTCTTGCTCCATCTCCATCTCCATCTTCTTCTTCTTCACCTCCTTGTGTGTGTGTGTATGTAAGAGAGAGAGAGAGAGAGAGAGAGAGAGAGGGAGAGTGTGTGTGCGATCGAGCATTACGAAGGCACGACGGCGGCGAAGCAGTTGAGCACGGCACGACTGCAGCTTCTTCTTCATCGCGGCGAGGAATCCACCACGAAGGCGAGCGTAGAGCGGTGAGTGACACACCCTTTGCTCTCTTGAGCTTGCTAGATTAGTCTTGTTGTGTGCTTGGAGCCATTTGTGGCTCGCACACAGTGTATCGGCAAGTCCCTTGCTTCGACAGTGCGGCAAGGAGCGCACATTTTTGGTGCCGCTGCCGGGGAATCGCCCTGCACTAAGCCCAAGAGGCACTTTGTGCTTCTCCTATGAGTTGTTTGTAGTAGGAAAGAAGAGGAAGAGGAAGAGGAATGAGTTGTTTTTCTGTAAGTTGTTAATTTCTGTGTTGTCTGCAAGTTCTGTGATTTCTGCATAATGTTGTGTTTTCTGTTTGCACACAGTCTTCGCACAATTAGTAGTTGTTAGCTTGTTTGCAGAGAATGAATAAGTAGGAAGGCAGTTAGCAATTTCTGTTTGCACACAGTTTGTACATAGTTTTTTGTCAAGGTTTGGCTGCACACAGTCTTTGCACAGTAAGGTAGTGAGAGAGGAAGTAGGTGGACAGTTAGCTCACTGTCAGTAAGCAGTTAACAGATTAGTTAGTGGTTAGCAGCACTGTTAGTAAGTAGATAAGGTAGTGAGCTGTCTGTGAGCTGTGGACTGGGAGATTAGGTAGGTGAGAGTGTGTGTGGCCAAGAAAGGGTCACCTAAACCGCGCGCGGTCATCCCCAAAAAAAAACAATTAAAAAAAAAATAAAAAAATAAAAAAAACCGAAAATATTTAAGCATGGGTGACTGGGGGGCTACACTAAAATTTTGATCGGGATCGGGATCGGGATCATTTTCCCAAGCCCAAGCCCAAGCCCAGGCCTCAGTCTTATGACATATACTAGACTCACTCTTATATATATACCCTACCCCCTCAAGAGGGAATGAGAGCATGTGGGGCAAGTCCTCCACTCTCCTCCCTTCTCTTCCCACTTGAACCCTTAGACTTTCTAATTTGGGCCTAGTTCCCTACTAGAAATTGACGGTTTTAGGGATTTCGAGGGCATAAAGTGACCAAACGGAGGGCTGTAAAGCACGGCATGTCCCTCTGATCGAGACGCTCGTTTTGAGCTATCATATGTTCTATTCTATAGCTGGGTCAAAAAAAAGGACCAAAAAATAAAAAAATAAAAAAATAAGAAAAGACTTGGGTTGCAAAACACCCAAAATTACTAGGTGAGCAGCCTTCACGGGCCCTCACTGACACTTCTAGGGGATCCAAGTCATATGAACCTACGCTCTGGACGAGTGTTAGAGCACGAGCATATTGGTAGTGCCTCCATTTACGCGGGCACCCATTATTCCTCCACCCTAGGTTCTGGACCTTCGGCCGGGACTCAAGGTAGCGCGACCCAAGATCCTCATATCGCGTCTAGTGATTCTTCCTCTGACTACGAAGTCATGGAGGGGTATCCTACACCAAACCATGATAGTTCAAGTCAAAACATGCATGCCATGGGCCCACGGCCCGGGTCCAGCGTGTTTAGCCGCTTAAAAGAGACCCTTAGTAGAGCTACTCGCTCCGAACATGCGGTTAATGAAATAAATGAAGGGAGTGGGGAAGTAAATTCATCATTCATGCCTAAAATGGACCCTATGCTTCTTGAGAGTGTGCATGTGAATGTTCCATCCACTGCACCTCTTGATCCTTTAGGACTATCTCCCTCTGAGGTTTTACTACCCGATGGTAGGAGTCTTGCCGAAGTACAAGAGATCGAACGCTATATGCAAGCAACAAGGGAGAGGGAAATTGAGAACCTACGAAGGCTAGAACAAAGTCGATCCCTGAAAGCAAAGGCTCCTGTGACAACAATCATGCCAGCCGAGCAACCGAGTGCTCCCAAGGTAGCAGTCACGGAGGGGCAAGCTATGGGGAGCAATAATGCTTCCACTTCAAGGGAAACCTCCAGCACGCCAGGCCTAGATGGGATATTCCTAAACGAAAATTGGGAGTATGACCTACAAGCAGAAGCTTTAACTGATCGGTACACAGGACACACCTATCATGCGGGTTGGTTAGATGTTCTACAATCCACATCGGGTGCTACTAGCATAGATGAGCAACAACAGAAAGTCTGTGATGTCCTCCACAGGATTGTCGAGTTAGAAAGACAGAACACAGGGATCAACATGCTTTCAACAGGCCTAATGAGATTCTTGGATACGGGAAAGGCCAACCAACCAACCCTGTCACAAATGGAGACTCCCTCAGTGAGCCCCATTGATCCTCCATATGTTGTTTCGCCAGGAGCCTCAATACAATCTGAGCCCACAAGTGGCAGATTTACCTTCCCAGATCTAGCTCATCTTTCTCTTAATGACACTACGGCTACCATGCATATCCCAATGGTGAGCATGACAAGAAGTACACCATGGAGTTCATTTGTTAACACTGCGCCGATGCCTAGTAGCAGAGTGCCCCCAACTATACCTACATGTATGTATCAATCATGTGCACCTGTCGTACCTCAGCCTCATGTAGCTCCTACACCTCCGATTATTCCAAGAGCTTACAATCCACAATGGAATTATCCAAGCTCTTATACAAGTGGAGCCATGCCATTTAATAATAACATGCCATATCAGGCACCCCCTATACCTAGGGCCACGCCTGTAAACTTTGGACCACCGTCTGGTACACCACCATACGAAATTTGGGACCCAAGAGCCGCGCGTATGCCAAGGCCAAGGACAACTCCCATCTCACATGTGGTTCCAGGAGCACATAAACCCATTATACCTGCTCAAATAGAAGATTTGGTAGCATTTTCTCAAACTATCGGTCGCTCTATTGTGGAAAACATGCGTAGTGCACCTGATAGAGAGCCTAGGAGCAAGGCAGTTCAAGTAGCTAAGCTCACACAGAAATTCAGTGGAGACGGAGATGCTAGAAAGCATATGGAAGTCTTTGAACATGTGTGGGATTCCTTGGAAGAGCACAATGAGCTACATAAGTGTAAGGCTTTGAGTTTGACCCTAAGCGGAAAGGCTGGAGATTGGTATAGAACCTTAAGAGTAGAAGAGAAAACGATCTACTCTACTCTTAGGAGACTGTTCTTAAAAGAATACATACGAGAGGGAGTACTTTGGGGTGTAGCCTCTCAGCTCCAAAAAGCCCAACGAGAAGAAGGTGAATCCGTGAGAGACTTCATTAGTCGCCTAAAGAATTTGAATTCTCGATGCAATCCAAACGAGAGATTCAACAACAACCAATTGCTCGATAGATTCATTAGGGGACTACGACATGAAAGTATCTATAATGGCCTAGTCATTAGAGGTATCACTACTTGGGAAGCAGTCACCATGAATGCAATCCAATTGGAGGATAATTTAATGATTGCAGGAGAAAGAGTGTCTACCGAGCCGAAGTCAAGTAGCTCACAAGCATCAGGGCATGAGCCAATGAAGATAAAGCCAATCGTGAAAGAGCAAACGATATCTGAGATGACTTTGGCAGATCTCACCAAGGCCATCCAAGAAAGCCTTAGGGGTAATCGTGCTCCACAAAACACTCATATGTATCCAGGAAGGGAGCAACAATGGTGCTCAATTTGCTTGGGCCCACATACTACGAGTGAATGCCCTACTTTCAGAGTAAAGTTTAACGGGACTTGTAACGAATGTGGTAGGTATGGCCATCAAGCGAAGGATTGCCTAATGCTTAAACGCATCATGGAAAATAGACCGCCTATAGCTTGGGAAGATTCACCTCGAGTTCCTGCATTGATGCCTACCCCACCCATGGAGCAACAGTTGCCATTACAGCACATGGTCCCTAGAACCCAAAATGTGGTCCAAACCACACCGTTTCCACCTCCAGTGCTAGGACACAAGGTAAGGCAAACTTTCATTGTTATGGATTTTTCCAAGCATCCTATGTCATTTGAGATGATCTTAGGGCGTCCATTCATGAGGGAAGCAAAAATGGTGCATGAATGGTCCAAAAACCACGTCTACTTACAGTTCCAAGACTCTGTCATTCGAGTTGATCTTTTAAGTGGTCGAACGCATCCTCTAGGAAATAAATTCATCATTGATAATCGATCAGACACAACAATTCACTCAGCTCCATTACAGTATTGTTACACGTGTAACGAAGACACAGATATTGGGGAGAACTCTCCTTATATGGATATCCTACTCGGAATGGCTGAGTCAGACAATGTCGATTGGGTACACCTAGCGACAACTATAGATACATGGGGAGCTAGAGAAACAACCTGGGTAACACCAGATGGGGAAGAGATACCACACATTGCACCAGTAAACATGTTAGGTGTAGCGCATGTAACATCTGATGATAAGAAAGAGGCACACCGACCTGAGAGTGAAACCGATGATTCCTCAAAGGCTTCAGGCCAATACACATCAGAAATGGAATCTCAGGGAGAAATGGATTCAGAACCTGAGGAAACATCGAGTGAGCCAAGTATAGAAACTGAACACTCAAGGTCTAGTACGACCATCTATGGTAATTTATATGAGAGTGAAGAAGATACAAGCGAAGACCTATCAAGTGAGTCGAGTTCAAACATTTACCAAAATCAAAACCTTAACAAGAAACAAAGGTCATATAAGAGACGACGATATCAAGAAAATGTGAGAGCTAGGATAAACAAGGAAAGATCTATTGCAGAATGGCTTAGCTATCTAGGGGCATGTGATGCTCATCGAAAGCTAGTAGACAATTGGGGTGAACATCTCCAGAGTGTCATGTGGTGCAGCCCGCGACCCATTGACCTCGCTCAATTGGAGGTTACAGAGCCGAAATTGAGTCGAACTATAAGAAGACGTCAAAACCGAGAGTTAGCACAACAACAAAAGGAGGCAGAACTAAAAGAAAGGTCTCCGTCAGGACAAGAGCCTGGTGACTTACATATGGCTCCTGAACATTTTAAATCTTATACCACGGGGGAGCGAAAGGTTGTGTATGCCAAAGCCCAACGAATACCTACCAATGGAAGCAGTGGAGTCTATGATGGTCCAGCGGTAGTTAAAGAGATAGAATTAGCAGAACCAGGTGAGGAGTCTAAACCAGTCTTTATTGCTCAAGACCTTACCGAAACTAAAGAGTATGTACTTAAGGAGCTCCTCAAGGAATACAAGGATATCTTTGCTTGGACATATCATGGCATGAAGGGCGTTCCACCTTCTGTGGTGCAACATACAATTCCCATGATCAACACTGTTAAACCCGTCTAGCAACGACCCTATCCAATGAATCCTAAGTACGCCAAAATTGTACAAGAGGAGATTGAAAAACTTATCCAATGTGGATTCATATACCCTATTGAGCACTCAGAATGGGTTTCTCCAATAGTCATTGTGCCAAAAAAGAATGGGAAACTAAGAGTGTGCGTGGACCTCAAGAAAGTTAATGCAGCCACTAGGAGAGATCATTATCCCTTGCCATATTCAGAACATGTGCTTGAAAGAGTTGCGGGAAAGGAAGCTTATAGATTTTTAGATGGGTACTCTGGTTACAATCAAATCACAATTGCATTAGAGGACCAAGCTAAAACTGCTTTTATCACAGAGTTTGGAGTGTTTGCATTTTGTGTTATGGATTTTGGCTTAACGAATGCCCCTGCTACATTCCAACAATTAATAAATACTGCGTTTAAAGAATTTCTAAGGGAGTTTTGTGAAGCTTTCCTAGACGACCTTTGTGTTTATTCTTCTTGGGAGAAGCATTTGTTATATCTACGAAAAATATTTGAAAGGTGCATATTTTATTGCATCTCATTGAACCCTTTCAAATGTCAATTTTGGGTTAAGCATGGAGTCATTCTAGGGCATATAGTGTCCAAGAACGGGATATCCACAGATGAGAGTAAGATTAAAGCCATTGCCGATTTGCCACCACCTACTAACTATAAAGGAGTTCAAAGATTTATGGGCCATGTTGATTATTATCGAAGGTTTATTTTAAACTTTGTCGAGATAGCGCGTCCATTGTACAAGCTTCTTATCGAGTTTCACTGGACGGCAGAATGTCATCAATCTTATGAGTTATTAAAGAAGGCCCTAACAAGTGCTCCAATCCTGCGAACACCCGATTGGAATGTACCTTTTCATGTGCATATTGATGCATCAAATTTTGCTATTGGGTGTGTTCTAACTCAACCAGGAGAACATAAATTGGACTACCCTATTAGCTTTGCAAGTCGCCAATTAAACGATGCCGAGATGAACTACACTACTACAGAGTGCGAAGTTCTAGCTATGAATTACGCACTAAAGAAATTTCGCTATTACCTTCTTGCTACCAAGTTTGTGTTTTATGTTGATCATCAAGCATTGCTATATTTGGTAAACAAGCCGTGTTCCACAGGTCGAATTACACGATGGTTGTTAATTCTTCTTGAGTTTGACTTCACCGTTGTTGTGAGGCTTGGGAGGAAACATGTCATGGCGGATCATTTATCTCGTATCCCTAATGGCAAAGCTCCTACGGGGGTTGATGATGAATTTCCTGATACTCCTTTGTTCATTGTTGAGACAATGCCTGAATGGAGCGAAAAGATTGTTATCTTCTTAGTTAATGGTTTTCCACCCAAAGAACTGCGAAAAGATATAGCTCGAAAATTAATCAAGGAATGCGAGCCCTATTGCTTACTGGCTGGAACTCTCTATAAGAGAGGAAAAGATGATGTTCTTAGACGCTGTGCCCGCGAGGATGAGTATTTATATATTCTACAAGAGGCACACATGGGCGTAGCTAGTGGTCACTTTTCAGGAAAGTTGACTGCCCGAAAGATCTTACAGTTAGGCTATTGGTGACCCACTCTGTTTAAGGATGCATCACTTTTTGCAAAGGGATGTGATGAATGCCAACGCTTCAACAAGCCACAAAGAAGGGATAGGATGCCTCTACATCCCATCAAGGTAACCCAACCATTTGAAAAGTGGGGCTTAGACTTTGTAGGACCGATTAGTCCGGCTGCACGTAACACGCAATCACGATATATCATTGTCGCTATCGACTATGTAACCAAATGGGCTGAAGCAAAAGCAACACGAAAGGCGGATGCAAAAACAACAGCTAAGTTCCTCTTTGAGAACATTATCACACGTTTTGGATGCCCCTTTGAACTTATGAGTGACAATGGAACTCATTTTATAAATGAAGTAATAAAAGAACTCACATCAAACTTCATGATATCTCACCACAAGTCTACACCCTATTATCCCCAAGCAAATGGCCAAGCTGAGAGTACCAACAAAACTCTCATCTCCATTTTGACAAAGACAGTCGAGGCTCATCGCACTGATTGGGACCTAAAGCTTACATCAACTTTATGGGCTTATCGTACTGCGTATAAAGTTGCTATTAATTGCACACCGTTTAAGATGGTGTATGGTCAAGAAGCAGTTATGCCATGGGAGTTTGTCATTCCTAGTCTTCGAGTAGCTTCTCAAGAAGGTTGGGATGGTAACCCCTTAGTGGAGCGATTATATATCCTGGAAAGGCTAGATGAAGAAAGGCAATTAGCTGTGTGAAATGCTCTAGTGGAGAAGGATAGGAGAAAGAAGTGGTTTGATAGCCATTTAAAGGATAAAGACATCAAGGTTGGTGATAAAGTTCTTATGTACGGGGTACGTAATGAAAAGAAGAAATTGAAATACGCTGGTAAGGGACCATATCGAGTGTGTGAAATTACCCCGCAAGGTACCATTCGTGTGGAGACTCTAGATGAAGTTGAAACCATTGGATTCCTTAATGGGAGTAAATTCAAAAGATATTATGATCCTCTAAGCCAGGAAGAGTTGCAAGCCATCCATCAAAAGAAGGCTGCCAAGGAACAAGCAGAGCTTAAAAAAATCCAAGCAAGAGTTGAGGCTCGAGAACGACAACAACGTCTTAGACGCCAACGAGAGGCTAATCTGGGAATCACGGAAGCATTTTTCGAGGACACAGATGATGACTCATTAGAATCTGAGCCACCCCTATGATACCCAATTGAGCTAAATAGCCCCTATGGGAAAGTACTATACAATGCCTTATTAGATACGGGAGCTAAACACAATTTGTTATCCTATGGAGTTTGGTGTCAATTAGGGAAACCGACCCTATCCCCGACTACTATGCAAGTCAAGGGCATTAATAAAAAGAAAACTGCTATTCTTGGAGTCCTTCAGACCCCTGTTGTCTATGACAATGGAAGCATAGTGCAGAGGTTTCTAGTCATGCCCGCAGGAGCTATGGAAGGCAATGTAAACCTGGGACGCACGTGGATGTTGGCAACCAAATGCACTATTGATTGGGATACTGGTAGTGTCACGATGCGACCACCGACTCTTACCCCTATCATTCAAGCAAAGTCACCTACGTTGCAAACTCTAGCAAAGTTGAAGGATAGCCAACATTCACAAGCCAAGGTGGTTAACTCGTCTTTGCCGGCTACCCATGAATCTAGCACTTCAACACTTGTAGTTGCAGCAAGCAGTAATATTGCAAGTACTCAACCTGCACGACCTAAGAGTACATATCAATGGGTCCCCAAGGCCTTACTTCCAACTACCTCAACCCTCCCATCCATTCCAAGAAAAAATTTCTCGGGAAAACCAAGAGCGCGCCCTAGGAGAGTCAAGACCAAATCACGATGGATTCCAAAACAACTATTAGAAGCCCAAGGCTACTATGATGGAAATGAGCAAATTTGGGTACCTAAACGTAAAATGTGTCCTTCCCTATCAACAAAAAACCCATATGAGTCAAACAGTGTAACGCTAAAGCCAATGGCAGACCGTGGGAAGGGAAAGATCACAGAATGCTACACACCTAGTCCAGAGCTAGTTTGGGCTCCAAGGCAAAACCAATTTATTCCACCTATCTCAGGAAGGGGGGAGTTCCATGAAGCTTCTAGCTCCTCATGTAATACATCCATAGAGGTAAAAGCTTCTACACAGCCTCCATCTATAGTAGTGGACCTCCATGAAGCTACAAAAGAATCCACACCTCCCAGTGTTCAAGAATCACCTGATGAACCACTTCAAGTTCGATCCTGGGAGAGTACCTTACCACCCTTGCAATTTGACGAGGCACCTAGGGTAATAGAAAACTACTGGCAAAAATCCTCACCTATTACCAACTGGAACAATTGGTTTCAAAGGGTGACGAGATCATTTCAAACGGTATGATTTACCCAAGGAAGGGGGGAGTGTTTGTGGACATCCATCATTCACTTGCTTCCCTCTCAACCTTTCTCCCTGACCTCTTAATCTCCAATCTTAGGGAATGTATATATAAAGCCTTATACTCACAAAAACAAGATAAAAAAGTAAAAGAGAAAGAGCCATAACACAAATCATAAAAACAAATTATGCACAAGAACACGACCCTTGTAATATTTGCACTCTAACCATCATCTATTTGCGTGTACAGATATGGCTAGTATGCTAGAGTCATCCACTCCTGCCTTGGGTGAGAGGTACCCTCGTTACTTTTCACAAATATTTCACATGGTCTTTCCAGTGCTTGCATGTGAATGGGATTTGATAGGTACGCTAGCATGTGAGAGGAATTTTGAGGAGTTAGAATGGCTGATACGTCTCTTGACCACATCTGATCCATACTTAGTAGAGAGAATTTCTCCCATTCCACAAATCTACCCTTTTGACCAAGATGACTATAGGCGTCTAGTGACCTTCTTAGTAAACATGGGCACCTATGATGAAGAAGAAAATTTACACGACTACACGGATGGCACATATGGTCTCATGGATGATGACTTTGTTTATCTCGACGACGAAGATAGGGGTTTAGCCTTAGGGTTTCCCCCCAACCTCTACAATATCCTATTCCCTTGACTCTCTAGGGGGAGTGCAAATAATTAGGTTAGGGTTCCTTATGTTTTTTGTTGTGTTCAATAAGTGTTGGTACCTTTTTCCACTAATGTGCCTCCTGGAGGTATTCCTTTTGTTTCCTAGTGTGTACAGGAGCGTGTTGCTATTGGTAGGATTTAAACCTTCATGGAATCTTTATCTCGACTCACTCTTCAAATCAAACGCGACCATCGACACAAACAGGTGTTTCTTGTCCATTAGCATTGCCCCTTATCTTTTTTGCATCTATGATTGTCAGCTTTAATTGTGATTGGTAGCCTAATATTCACCGCATTTGCTTAGTATCAAACATTTAATTCAATGTAATTTTTTGTCATAATCACTTGTCTAGGTTTAAAAATCAAGCAGTCCGACAAACTAGTTTGACCAAGTTAGGTGTTAGAAATCTTCTCTTAATACCATGGGGAATGCCTTCCTAATAATTAATGGTTACTTAGGTTCTTAATCCGATTTAGGCAGCATTGTGTGAAATGTACTAGGGCTTTCTAGTGGGCTTGACCCTATTGACCTTTAGCTTAAGTATTATAAAGGGAGTTTACTAGTGTGATGAGCCTGGGGAGGTGTATCAGTGTTATATGACCCCCCAAAGTTACAAAATTAAAATGTTGAAAATGAACAAACAAAAAATCAAAGTGCCACACTGTAAAATCTTAATCTGGAAGAGAAATCTCAGCTTGATTTGGTACTTCACTCACATGTATTGCCTATGGTATTAGAGCCCTAGAGGTTCCCAGTATGGGCGCTTTTACTTGAAAAGCAAAAAACCCAAGGCATACAAAATAAGCACACACATTAAAATTGAATCACTGTGAAAAGACTTTGGGGGGTCAAAGAAAAAGTAATCAGTCAGGCGATGATTTCATGAGAAATTCCTTTTATGGTAGCTTAACTACAAGGTCTTCTAGATATAGCCTCTAGTCAGCCCTCGAACATGAATACTTGGCTCTCGCGATTAAACAAATTAATTGACCACAGAAAATTAAGAAGCTTACCCATGGTATTAATATTCGATCTCTAGTGCCTTTCGACTGTCAAATTAGCGACCCAGACTTGTTTTATTTTTTACCTTTACATCTGTTTATGCATTTGATTAAATTGCAATTTAATGTTCATTGTTGACAAATTGTTTGAAATTATTTTTCCAATCAATTTGTCTACCTAAAACTGCATATGCTTTTTAATCACTTATTAGAATGCAATTACTGTGCCAATGTTGTTTGATTTTGCAGTGACTGAAGAAGGCTAAGGACATTCATCTCAAATGCTCTTCCACCTCGACGAACGAGCTTCAAATCAATAGCTTCTGAGGACGGAATCTACATCAGGAAGAGGGGCATGTTAACCCTCACGGCTCATGGACACCCCATCACCTACAACGGACGTGTATTATGTATTTGGTAGAGTCAGGTACCGGGCTTGTCGGACCAATCGGAAAAGGGTAAGAGTGATCGCCGATGAGAGGCGCACTCTAACTGGGACATTCAAGGGATTAGTTGGCTAAGCATGGGCGCCCAAGTGTGAATGAGGTGAGCTCATATAATAGCCAACTAAACCTAAAATTCACTCACTCTCTCATTTGTGCAATAGAAGAGTGCTCTTAGACCATCTCCATCTTCTTCTTCTTCACCTCCTTGTGTGTGTGTGTATGTGTGTGTGAGAGAGAGAGAGAGGGAGAGTGTGTGTGCGATCGAGCATTATGAAGCCACGACGACGGCGAAGCGGTTGAGCGCGGCACGACTGCAGCTTCTTCTTCATCACGGCGAGGAATCCACCACGAAGGCGAGCGTAGAGCGGTGAGTGACACACCCTTTGCTCTCTTGAGCTTGCTAGATTAGTCTTGTTGTGTGCTTGGAGCCATTTGTGGCTCGCACACGGTGTATCGGCAAGTCCCTTGCTTTGACAGTGCGGCAAGGAGCGCACAGAAACAACACTTCTTCTTCAAGGCCTTTTATCACCTTGTTCTCTTGTGCAAGAAAACTGGGTCGCACTCTAAATAAGCCTCTCCGTATCTTTTGAGACCTCATTGGCACTTGTTCTACCTCCTCTAGCCTGACATCAGCTTCACATGCTTTGATCAAATGCGTATCAATAAACGAAGGAGCCTTTACCTCTTGATGTTTACCCATCTGTTTGAGCTGCTAGGTCCACTGGCTACCATGATTGTAGACTGCAGCAATCCCGCCTCCATCTTCTTCTTTATTTTTTGGCTCTTTGCTCTGGAAACTCTAACAGCTTCATCAAAGGTCCTTGGATCTACTCTTTCACGAACATAGGGATGCAAGCAAGATAGAAACTTTTTCAGCTTAAAATATCCCACATTGGTTGCTTGGGTAGCATGCCACAAAATCCCCCAATAAGCTTCAAATCTATCAACAAAGGCATTGAAATTTGAACTTACATCCTATTGAAATCCTTTGATCTTTGTATCTGCTTCCAAAGCCGTCACCACCTTTTGATACCTTTGTACAAATATCTCATGAAATTCGATCCAATTCTGCTTGTGTGCATCTTCTTAACCATCAAAACAAGCTTTTGCTTTACCTCGCAAAGCTTTACCTCGCAACACCAAAGGTAGAGTCTGGAGCTTTGCTTCATCACTTGGCATCCACAGTACAATCAGCATAAATAACTCAAAATCGGCAGTCCAATCATCTGCATCTTCATCTGCTTTGAGCAGAGGACCAAATTCCTGCTTCATCTTGACTCATGAACACTTGGTTAAGAAGCAATCAGTGGGTCCTCAGTGGGGGCACCACAAGATGGAAAGGGGGAAATGGAAAAACACCCAGCAATAACTTGAATGCGTCTCTATAGCCTAGTGATCCAATAGCACCCCTATCCCCTATTTAACACACACATAAACACCCAATCTGCAAACAATCATTGCCCAAATCGGTTTCCAACCAACCCTAAACTGCATACATCAAGTCACAAAGCATACCATAATGGCTTCTATCTATGACCCTTCAAAGCACCCTCACCTACAAATACATAATTTATATCAAACAACCCACACCACCTTGTACAACCTCTGGCGTGCATTGTAGACGACTGGATAATCACCATGTGGGAACATGTTCTTAGACGATGGGCAGCGAACTACTCAGTAATTACTACAGTAAACCCAAAGTGTATAAATAGGGCCCATTACATTTTTATCGAGTTGGCAATTGTTATCACTTGTAATAGCGCTTTGGGCTATACTTGTACTTGACCATAAGTAGCAGTATTGTCGGCTGTACTTTCTCTCTCTCTCTCTCTGTAATCATATTCACTGTAATCTTGATCTGTAATCTCAATCATGGCATATATTTCAGTGATACTTACTTCTTGTCCAGTCTTCTAAATTTGAATCTGAATCTGAACCTTATTCCAGTCTATAAGTCTGATTCTTATTTCAATATCCATATGTCAGTCTAGTCTCTGAATTCTGTCTAGTCTGCTATCTGAAATCTTCCCAAACTAGTAGTTGAAATCCTTCAACACTGGAATTAGCTGTCTCAAGAGATCAGCTCCAATTCCATTTTGGCAATCACGGTGGCTCGAGCTAATGCTCGTTGTCTGAAAGACTCTTCTCCCAGTTGAAGTTTTCAGCAGTGGCCCCAAAATCCAATCGTGGCCGGAAATCTACCATTCGTGTGGACCCCATTATTGAGGAGTCAGGAAGAGAGTCTGACCCCAAGAAAGAGAAAATGACTGACACTGAGGCTCAGGAGGAGCATAGTCAGGCTGATGAGGCGCAGGACTCGCAGCACTCACAGGCAGAACGGGAAGCACGAAAGGCAAAGAATTCCAAGATTTCTCAGTCTCGCCAGAGAGATAATAATATCAAGGGCAGAAAGGGAAGTCACCGTACTTCTAGCAGACAAAATAGAGAAGATACTGATACTGAGACAGAGACAGAGATTGATTGGGATGCTGACACTGACAATTGCAAGAAGGCTCCCAAGCGTCATTCTGAAGCCAAGAAGAGAAGTGGTGGGATCAGCAGTAATCGAAATGATTACATAGCTTCCCTGAATATTTCCTTTCCCATGTTCAAAGGAGGGAAAAAGGATGATCCAGATGTTTACATACAAGCTTTCGAGCAGTATGCTGAACTAAAAAACATTGATGAAGATGATTGGGGGAAATATTTTCCACAAACCTTGAAGGAGGTAGCGAGGAAATGGTATTACCATTACCCTACATGCCAGTTGAGATCATATAACAAATTACTTAAGGCCTTCAGGTTGGAATATTCCGACAATCGAGGGGACGAGGATATTCTCTGTGAATTGGATCAGATCAAACAGAGGAATTTGTCAGTCCACAGCTATGTAGAAAAGATAAAAGAACTGACCAGGCAGTTGCAAGAACCGTCGTCTGAGAAGAGATTGAGGGCATGGTTTCTGAATGGGTTCAGAAGCAAGAAGCTTAGGGAACAAGAAGTACCATCCCCTACAAAAAAAATTCAATGACCTAGTCCAAAGAGCGTTAAAATTGGAACAGCAGGCTAAGAAAGAGAAGAGCCACAAGAAGCGAAGGACCAATAGCAGTAGCTCGTCTACTGAAGCTTCCGATTCCAATGCAACATCTAGCAGCTCCGAGAGCAGCTCCAATGAACGAACAAAGGAGAAATCAAAGAAGGGATCATGGACCAGGAAGATTGAAGAAATGGCTAGATTGCAGAATCAGCCACACACGACAACCGATCCGAAAGATGGAGACTTGGTGTTCAAGATGTAAATCCAAGGACCACATATCCACTAAATGTCCACAATGTACCTATTGCAAGGCCTTTGGTCACCTATGGAATAATTGTGGCATCAGCATTCACCATTTTAAGAAAGGAAAGGATCTATCAGTGGTTGCCTACATGGAACCAGTGAAGGTAGAACCAATCAAAGTAGCTCAAGAGGAAAGGCAAGGTACCAGTGGTACTCGTCAAGGACGTGGCATATACCAACTAGGAATGGGCAGAGGAAGAGGAAGAGGCAACTTCCAGACCAGGAGCATGAATTGCTATACCTGTGGGAAGTATGGTCATTTTGCAGCTCAATGTCCAAATGCACCGGTCACGACTGCTACTGAGGTTAAGGCACCAGAGCCAGTCCCAGTCAAGGTGGTTACCAGGAGCAAGGGAGTGATTATTGAAGAAATTCCAGACATTTCAGAAGTACCAGTCAATCCTAACAGCAGCAAGTGGGCTCAACAAAGGGAAGTTTGGAAGGCCAAAGGTAAAGAAAAGGTGGTAGATGAGTGGCAAGAGCAGCGGGAACTAGCAACTAAAATCATAGAGGATTTAGCTAAGAAGCTTCCAGAGCAGCCAGAAAGTTCCGAAGCTAGAGTCATTTAGAAGATACCAGCCCAATCGACTGATAAAGATCAGTCAGTACCGGCCATGACAGAGACCATGCTGGCTGTAGTACAGGGACTAGTTGATGAAATGGGAGTGGATGGAAAGAGTAGAAGTACTGCTAAAGAAGAATGGCAGTGTCAAGACACCAGTTCTTCAAGCTCTGAAAATCAGTCTAACCAAGAGAGAGAGGAAATTCATGTGAAAATTTGTGATAGAATCCAGAAGCTGACTGTAGAGCTAGAGGATATAAGAAAGACCTTGCCTGAGGTGGCCAACTTTATCAAACAACGTAGGAAGACTGAGGTAGGGGCCAGAAAAGTGGACATGACGGTTGTCCGAGATGATGAAGTTCCACTTATTCAGGTAGACTTCAAGGTCAGGAAGCAGTGGGAACCTCTCTCAAGCGTCATACCGGATGGAGGAGCAGGAGTCAACATATGGGAGCCCATCTTCAACAAAGAATGGGTATCACTAACATGAAACCGGCACCATTCAAAGTAAGAATGGCAGATCATCGAGTCGTACAGGCGACGAGCATGATTGAACACATGCAGATACGAGTTGGTAGGGAGAAATTCAAAACCAATTCCTTGTCTTGGATGTGCATGGAGCATATGGAATGCTACTAGGCCGCCCATGGTTAAGAACAGCACATGCTGTCCATGATTACGCAAACCAAACTTTGACCATAGAAGGGGCCAGTGGCAAAATCAAAATCCAGACCAACAACACCAAGAGCTAGAAAAAGGAACTAAGGCCGAAGGAGTTGTGTCAGAAATACAGAGCCAAGAAAATTGAGCAAATGCTAGCAGCTATGAACATATTTCCTTTGGCAGAAATTGATTTGAATGCAGTCCTGTTGAACAAAGAGCAAGCTGACAAGCAGAAGAGACAATTCCCTGATCAGTTTACTGAAGTCAATGCAGGGGAAAGAACAGTTCAGCTAACTGGAAGAATGGAGGAACCAGCTGATACTAGTGTAATGGAAGAACCAGTATGTTCTGAAGAGTACCCACTGGATCAGAATAATGATTCAGAAATGAATGGACCTTCTTGGTACTACGCTAAAGAATCGACCAAACGAAAAGGAGGCGGACCAAACTGGTTGCTTCCAGATGATCAGGAAGTAGAGGAGTGGAACCTGGGATCAGAGGAAAATCCCAGAATGATCAAAGTCAACAAGCACCTCAAACCGGCAATGAAGGAAAAGGCACGAAAAATATTCCAGAACTATAAAGATGTGTTTGCCTGGGAACATACAGATTTGAAGGGAGTAGATCTTGAAATCTGTCAGCACCGAATACCACTGAAACCGTATGCTAGGCCAGTCAGATTGCAAATATACCGGATGAACCCCAACTATGCAAAGAAGGTCAAGGAGGAGATTGATAATCTTCTCAAGGCTGGGTTCATTACAGAAGTAGCAAGCAGTGATTGGTTATTTCCCATAGTCGTCGTTCCTAAGAAGAATTGGAAATTAAGAGTTTGTGTCGACTATAGGAAACTAAATGCCCAGACCATTAAGGATCCATTTCCCTTACCTTTTACTGATATGTTGCTTGATGAGATCGCAGGATATGAGATGTATAGCTTCATGGATGGGTATAGCGGCTATAACCAGTTACAGATTGCTCCTAAAGATAGGGCCAAGAACACTTTCATCACTGAGTGGGGAGCATTCATGTATCTAGTGATGCCTTTTGGCCTATGCAATGCACCAGCTACCTTTCAGCGGTGTATGATGGAGATGTTTAATGAATTTCTTCATCGGTTCCTTGCCATTTTCATGGATTACTTCACTGTTTATTCAAATGAGGAACAACACCTTCTATTCCTAGGGAGTGATCGCTCAAGGCGGAGCAAGTCACGCACAAAGTCAGTTCTTGAATGTTGGAACTGCGGCAAGAAGGGCCACGTCAAGAAGGATTGCTGGTCCAAGAAGAAGAAGGAGACAGAGTCTCAAGACAACAAGCCAACATCGGAGGCCAATGTGGCAGGTAAAGTAGAGCAAGATGCTCTAATTCTCTCATTAGACAATGTGTCTAATTCCTGGATAGTAGATTCCGGGGCTTTATTCCATGCGACACCACACAAGCAACATTTCCAAGACTACACCAAAGGTAATTTTGGGTATGTATACTTGGGAGATGATGAAGCTTGTGAGATTGTCGGCAAAGGTACAGTTTCTGTCAAAACTGCTAATGGAAATGAATGGAAGCTTAAAGATGTTAGGCATGTTCCTTCTCTTCGCAAAAATTTGATCTCTACAGGACAATTGGACGATGAAGGTCACAACATTGCATTCGGAAACAAACGGTGGAAGATCTCAAAGGGATCTTTGGTGGTTGCCAAGGGTGAAAAAGTCGGTACACTTTACGTGTGTACTGTTAGCACGCAACCTTCAGCTTGTGCAGCAACTACAGAAGTTGACAGTGCGGTGTGGCACTACCGACTTGGGCATATGAGTGCCAAAGGAATGCAAATCCTTCAAACAAAGAAGCTTCTATCAGGTTTGAAAGAAGTGGACTTAGAGTTCTGTGAAGATTGTGTTTATGGTAAACAAAAGAGGGTAAAATTTCAAAAATCAGGAAATGAAAGAAAAAATAAAAAACTTGAGTTGGTTCATTCTGATGTTTGGGGTCCTGCAAGTACACCATCACTTGGTGGCTCATTGTACTATGTAACATTCATAGACGATGCGACTAGAAAAACATGGGTTTATGTCATGAAGAATAAATCCGATGTATTTTCCATATTTCAAAGGTGGAAAGCCTTTGTGGAGAATGAAACAGGTACCAAGGTTAAATGCCTCAGATCCGACAATGGAGGCGAATATTGCAGCCAAGCTTTTGAAAGCTTTTGTGCTAGCAATGGCATTCGGAGGCAAAGGACAACCCCAAGGACACCTCAACAAAATGGGATTTCGGAAAGGATGAACAGGACAATCATGGAACGAGCACGAAGCATGCGGCTACATGCAGGCCTACCGCTTGAGCTTTGGGCGGAAGCTGTAAGTACGTCTGTGTACTTAATCAATCGGTCACCCTCAACGGCATTGGATGGGGGAGTTCCAGAAGAGGCATGGACAGGTAAACCGGTGAATTATGCATTTCTCAAAGTGTTTGGGTGTGAGGCTTTCATGCACATAGATAGAAGCCTAAGATCAAAGTTAGATGCAAAGTCCAAAAAGTGTTTCTTCATTGGCTATGGAGAAGGAGACTTTGGGTATCGCCTATGGAATCCTGAAGATGGTAAAATCTTAAGGAGTAGGGATGTAATTTTTAACGAACAAAATATGTACAAAGATTACTTGGAAAGAAAACAAACAAAAGAAACAGGTGATGAGTACATGGAGCTTGAGGACGGTGAAGACTCAAGGACTGCAAACGGTGACAATGTGCAACAACGTCGACCAAATGAGGAGCCTCAACCTATTCCCCGAAGATCTACAAGAGAAAGTAGACCTCCAGAAAGGTTTGTTCCTTCCTTCAACCATCTCTTGATCTCAGATTCTGGAGAGCCGGAATCATATGAAGAAGCTATGCAACATGAATCCAAAGAAGAATGGACGAAGAGCATGCAAGTGGAGATGGACTCACTACATCGCAACCAAACATGGGAGTTGGTTGAGTTGCCTAAAGGTAAGCGGGCACTTCAAAACAAATGGGTGTACAAGCTAAAGGAAGAAGAAGGTGGGAACAAAAGGTACAAGTCTAGGCTTGTGGTAAAAGGTTTTTCTCAAAAGAAAGGTATTGACTTCAATGAAATATTTTCTCCTGTTGTAAAAATGAACTCAATTAGGCTTGTCTTAAGCCTTGTCGCTGCTCATGATCTAAATCTCGAGCAAATGGATGTAAATACGGCATTCCCTCACGGTGACTTAGAGGAGGAAATCTACATGCTTCAACCAAAGGGGTATGAAGTAAAAGGTAAGGAGAAAATGGTTTGCAGATTAAAGAAGAGCTTGTATGGTTTAAAGCAAGCATCAAGACAATGGTACTTGAAGTTTGATCGATGGATGTTGGATCATGGATTCACAAGATGCAACTCGGATCACTGCGTCTACATGGAGAATTTGGGAGATGGGAAATTCATCATCCTAATGTTGTATATTGATGACATGTTGATTGCAAGTGCTAACATGCAGGACATCAAAGACCTAAAAGAGGAGCTGTCCAAATCTTTTTCAATGAAAGATTTAGGTGCTGCAAAGAGGATACTTGGTATGAAAATATCAAGGGACAGGACGAAGAAGACAATAAAGCTATCTCAAGAAGATTACATCAAGAAGGTACTAGAAAGGTTTGCAATGCAAAATGCAAAACCAGTTTCTACACCTTTGGCTGGTCATTTTAAACTAACGAAGGATATGTGTCCAAAGACACAAGAGGAGATAGCCTATATGTCTAAAGTTCCATATGCTGCAGCGGTAGGTTCTCTAATGTATGCTATGGTCTGGACAAGGCCATACATTGCACATGCAGTGGGAGTTGTGAGTAGGTTCATGGACAACCCAGTGACGTAGGAAATTTGGAATGGCGGCCTCTACACCAAAACAAACTCCATTGCGCCACAAGGGAAATGAGATGAGGGCACCACCTAGTCTTGGAAGCGTGGACTAGGACCGCTACACAAAGAGAGAGAGAGAGAGAGAGAGAGAGAGAGAGAGAGAGAGAGAGAGAGAGAGAGAGAGAGAGAGAGAGAGAGATCACTATGAATGAAGCATTAACCGTGGTGTGTGTACAAGGAATGGATGACTTCAAACATTCCCAACACAAATAGCATATAGATTACCAAACAGTCACTCAAGGATTAGCCAAGATCACATCAAGCACTCTCACACGCATATAAAACATTTCTCTTAATTAACATAAGTAAGAGGAGGAGAGGTTACTAGCATGAAACAATTTTCACTCTAGGATGTGCAAGAATAGAGTGAATGAATGAGCTTATGGGCTCATGGTGAGTGATATGGGCTCATGGTGAGTGATACAAAGGCTCAATGGGTTGAGGGAGGCTTGAAATTACAAAGGGGAAGGCCTCTTTATATAGGAAAGAGAGTGATTAGGAGTGAGGTTAAGATACAAGTGTAATTTGTACAAATGAAGCTTGATTAGGGACATTCAACCAATGAAGAAGCTCCTTCCAAGTGATTTGTTGACCAATTAGCTCCATCATCACTTGTGTTGTCTTCACTCCTTCCTCCATAGCTTGAGTCCAAGAGCTTCCTTATTTTAAAATGTAAAGAATCTACATAAAATCAATACATATCTAGTAATAATAGAAAGGGGTTGAATGAGAACTTATGAATTACGACAAGATTAAGCATGACTTGAGAGGTGATTAGAAGAGGAACTTTGATGGGTTTTTGAGCTTGAGAGAGAGGAGGAAGGAGAGGAGGGTGAGAAGACTAATAGCTGATTTTAAAGAAGGTCTCAATGTGGAAAAGGAAGGGTGTGTGTGTGTAAAGGTAGGGGGGTGGTCTCCACCACAATTGAAAAAACTGGCGTCCACCATTTTGGCCATATCTCCTAGACCGTAGATGCAAAAATTATAAAAAAAAATATGGCCAGAATCTTCAGCTCGTCAGTTATAACTTTGATGAAGACAACTTTTCTTGGATCGGAGTGGAAGTATTTTTTAAAAATTCAACAAAATCATGTGCCTGGTTTCTTCCTTTACCAAGTCTTCCACTTGGGTCCCATTTGTTTGAATCATCATATGGCTCCAAAGCCATGATAATATGAGCCACTCATGACCCTTGAATCATGGGTGCATGGCTCCACAACCACATCATATCTTTTCTTTTCACATTTACATATTTTCCCTTCCCTTTACCACTAGGTTCTCCCTCTACCTTTCACCTCCGGTGAACTAGTCAAGAAAAAATCATTTTTTTTTAAATTTTTCCAAGAGGTTGTTCTCACTCTTTCTTTTATTGTAAACCTCTAGAAGCAAGGAAAACCAACAAAATATGATTAACAAAAATTTGTGATAGGCTCGGATCATAGCCCCCCCAAACCTGGCTAGGGGTATTTATGCCTCTAGCTTACTTTCTTTGATCTTGAGCTGACCTTATCCTGATGTGATAAGGCTTTAGACGCCATCCATTTGTCCTGGTCTTGTGCACTTTACCATCAATGTCTTGAAGTCTGTAAGAGCCATTTTTGAACTTTTTGGTGACCAAGAACGGGCCTTCCCATCGGAAAAGAAACTTTCCATCCTTACGAGTGTCGAAGCGATTGTCATATCGAAGCACCAGAGATCCCTTTTTGATGTCTTTGGATGCTAGCTTTTTGTTGAACTTTTCTCTGCGCTTCTCTGCTTCTTGAGAATAGTGGTTGATGGCTTCTTCACGATCCAATTGCAGCCTCTCTAGATCCATGATCCTTTGATGTACTTTCTCCTTTTGAGAGCCTACCTGGCTACCCAATATTCGAAGACTTGTTAACTTCACTTCAATGGGCAAAAGCGCCTCCTTTCCATAAACCAAATGAAAGGGTGTGTACCCTAATGTGGTTTTGAAGGAGGTTCTATAGGCCCATAGAGCTCCATTCAGGTGTTTGTCCCAATCTTTGCGCCTGGCATGTACCTGTTTGGTGAGAATTTTGCAAATGATTCCATTTACCTTTTCCACCAAACCATTGCACTGAGGGTAGTAAGGAGTAGAGTGTTGATGCTGAATATTTAGCTTCTTCATGAGTTCTCCTACCAAGTCTGCTCTAAACCCTAGTCCTTAAACCCTAGTCCTCTATCAGATAGTATTTCAAGAGGGGTGCCAAACCGGCAACAAATGTGGTCAAAGATGAACTGACTCACATCCTTAGCAGTAATTCTATTGGTCGGCATAGCCTCAGCCCATCTAGTCATGTAGTCTACTCCCATGATGATGTACTCTTTACCTAACTGAGTGCGTGGTAGAGGCCCTATGGCATCAATTCCCCACTTCTCAAAGGGCCCATATACCTTTATTGGGTTCTGAGGTTCAGCTATGAGCCGTCGTGGTCCTGCTTTCTGACATTCATCACATGTTTGACACCAATATTTGACATCACGATGAAGACTTGGCCAAGTAAACCCAGCTTGTAGAACCTTTCTACTAGTGACGTCGTGTGCAAAGTGTCCTCCGCACATATCATCGTGACAAGCTTTTAAAATCTCTTCAATTTCACTCTTCAAAGGAACTCTCCTAAGCACACTATCCTTACCAAGACAATACAAGTCATCATTTACTATGCGATACCTGGTAGCCTTCCTAGCTAACCATCGCCTTTCCCCTGCATTCAAGTGTTTAGGAGCCTCTCCTTGCTCCAGAATGTGCATAATATCTTCCAAGTCCTCCTTGCCTTGCTGAAGTGGAAGTTTGATGGCCACTGCTCCCACTATTGACTCATTTAACTTTGATGATGCTAGGTGGTCTGCATCCTTGTTCTGGTCTCTTGGTACATGATGTACTTGTGCCTCCCTAAATCTCCTCATAAGAGCTTTTGCTTCTCTCATTTTAGTAGAGAGACGGGCATTTTTGCAAGCCCATGTACCTTGCATTTGCCTTACCAAAAGCATGGAGTCACCAAAAGCGTTTAATCTCTTAATTGAATTATCGAGGCACCAACAAAGGCCATGAATTAGAGCATGATATTCTGCTTCATTGTTGGAGTGGACATCTTCTAGAGTGATCCCTTCACCATGGATCCTCTCTCCCAATGGGGATAAGACCACGATGCCTGCAGCTGCCTTATCCTTGGTTCTCTTGTATGCTCCATCAAAGTAGAGGCTATAAGCATTGACCAAAGCCTCTACAGCTGGAGGTGGTGGAAGTTCCTTTCTCTTCAAATGGCAAACTTTTTCATAGCACTTGTTTGTTAAAATGTCGGCTAAGCATGCTCGAGTTGTTCTTTCAACCTGTATTGTATAATCAAACTCTTGAAGTCGCACCACCCACTTTGCTATTTTGTCAGAGATTTCCATATGTTGTAGTGCATAGGGAAACATATCCTCCACAGTGATAATTACAAACCTCTTCGGCAGCAAGTATGGCCGAAATTTGGTTACCGCAAACATGAGAGCTAACACTAGCTGTTCCATTAGGGTGTAGGCCTTCTCTGTGTTTTCCATGAGGCGGCTAGCAAAATACACAGGCCTCATAAAGGAGGTTTTTGGATCTTTTTGTAGGAGGGCAGCACCAATGGCTTCTTCTCCCACACTAGGGTTTACAAAGAATGTTTCTTCCCAACAAGGTTGGAGGATTACAGGGAGTGACCCTAACATTTTTTTAATCTCTCTAAAATGCCCTTCACTTTCTTCACTCCAAATAAGCGTCTCTTGACGAGTCAGCTGTTGTAGAGGAAATATCACTTGGGAGAGTAAGTGTATGAATCTACTCAAATATCTTAGCTTTTGCAAGAAGGAGATTAATTGTTTGATGGAAGTTGGGGAAGGTAGATTTAGCAATGTTTCTATCTTTTCAGGATCTACCTCGATTCCATCAATGGACACTACATGCCCTAATAGTGTAACCTTGCTTTCCCCAATGTGACATTTGTCCTTGTTTAGTTGTCCACCCAGCTTAGCTAAACGAGTAAATCCTTCATCAATCTTGCCGAGATGCATACTTTTGGAGCTGTAAATACAAAAGTCATCTATGAAAACCCTTATGGACTTACCAAAGTAAGGTTGGAAGACCATGTTCATGAATCGTTGAAAGGTGGCTGGAGCGTTGGTGAGACCAAAAGGCATGACTCGAAATGCAAAACATCCCCATGGTGTGATGAAAGTAGTCTTCTTCTGATCCTCCTCTGCAATGCGTATTTGAAAGTAGCCAGAGTAGCCATCACACACTGTGTATCTCTCATGGCCTGCTACTTCATTTAGAATCTCATCTTGAAATGGGAGAGGGAAGTGGTCCCTCTTTGTTGCAGCATTTAGTGGCTTGTAATCCACGCACACTCGCCATTTACCATTCTTCTTTGGCCTCACCACTACTGGGGAGACCCATTCTGAATCTTCTACTGGGTATATGAATCCTGCTTCTAAGAGTCTCTTCACCTCAGACAACAGTGCATTTTGTTGCACAACTCCTAATCTTCTTAGTTTTTGTACTACTGGCTTGCTCCCTTCTTTTAGATGGATATGATGCTTCACTGCAGTGACACCTGTAATGTGAGTGTAATCAGAAATAAACAATGATGCATGCTTCTTGAGAACATTTACATAACCCTCCTTTTCTTCTTCCTTTATATCCTTGGATAACATCTCCTCTAGGCTGGCATCCCACACATTCTTCATTTGGATCCTTGGGTTGTCTTCTGATGAGGTAGTTTCCTTTATGGTGACGCCCATGACTTCGAGAGTGCTATCACTCTCTTCACTTGAACTCTCTTCCTCGTCCATGGATGAGGAGCATCCACTTGAGCTCCACTCATCAGCTGACGTCTCTAGTTCAAGGTTCTCTTGTCGCCCATTCTTTAGGTTATAAACCACCTTCCGACTATGGCCACCCATGCGAGGCCTCAACTCCAAGTCTCCTGTTGCCCAATCTTGCCTAGCTCCTATACCCATGAGCCAAGGTCGTCCTAAAATAAGGGGGTATCCTTCTCCCTTTACTGGCATCACATAAGCATCAACCTCTGTAGTGATTCCAAAAACAGAAACTCTCAAAGCTTTCACTACACCCACACAAGTGACAGAGACATTATTGGCCATTTTTGCCCTAAAGTTTGATGATTCCATTACCTCTAAACCCAATTGACGCATTAGCTTTTCTGTCATGACACAAACCTCTGCTCCACTGTCAATGTAAGTTTTTGGAATCCGTTGTCCCTTGATTTGAGCCTCCACCAAAGGCACTATATCCTTGAGACCATATGCTTTGATTACACTTACTAGCGTACTTCGCTTTGCCCTCGTGCTCACCATTTTTGACCATTGTCGTCGAAGCTTTGGGGAGATATGAAGTAGTTGTGGCCAAGTAATCTTTGGTCCTTGAGAACTCACATCAGCTGTCAAGTCATAAGGTTGTGTCCGAGATCCCATAGGGAAATCAGAGATGTCAATTTGAGACCTAGTACGGGTCTTTCTCTTCTTGGCTTCATCTTTAGTTGCCCGAGATGTACTTGCTTCATTGCTTGCATCCTTGCTTGTTTCTTTACCTACTTCATCGTGGACACGCACACGTTTGATAGGCATTGTAGCCACTTCATCTATCTTCATCTTCCCTTTAGCTATTTCTTCCTGGTTGCTTCTGCCCTTGAGGACCTCCTCCATCCTTATGATGCTCACATTTGGTTGAGTAGCAGGGGCTTGAGCTTGAGCACGAGGTGGCTGCAAAATTTGAGGTTGCGGTTGCTCTTGTGCTTGAGCTCTAGCACGGGGTGGACTTACTTGTTGTCGAGGACCTCTGACATGGTAGTCATATCTTCTGGGATGAGGGCAATTATACATGCCGTGGTCAATTTCCCCACAATTGTAACACAACATTTCCCTTGCTTGACGTCGCATTGGTGGCCGATTCCCACCATTTCCCTCAATAGGCCTTCTTGCACCCTGCACAAGATTTACTCTCAACCCCTCTAGCTGGTTTGTGAGATTGTTTATTTGTTGGAGCATATCTTCTTGTTGACCTCTATTGAGGTCTGGTGCATTAGGCACATTTGGAGGTATGTGAGAAGCTTCCATAGTTGTGATATTGCCTCCCAAAGCTAGCTGGCCAGCTTGGGCTTGATAGAGAATCTTTCTATTCTTTTCCCTAGCAATTCTTAAGGCATCTTCAAAAGCATTTGGAAATTTGCCCTTTACCTTCTCCCTTAGCAAGGGGTACAAACCTGAGATAAATCGATCCTTTTGGAGGCAATTGGGAGCTCGCTCACCAGGGTTTAGTGAGTCTGACCATTGCCCCCAAAGTTTCAGAAAACCTTCCTCATAGGTTGCATAACCATGAGGGTCAACTTGATGAAGAGACAGAAGCTGTTGCCATAGTTCTTCTGCCGAATTGGCTCGTTGAAATCTTCGTAGGAAAGCCACCTTCAATCCCTCCCAATCAATTCTTTGGGTTGGATCTAGAGCCTGGAACCATACCCTAGCTTCTTCTTTGAGCACCAAAGGAAAAGCTCTCAATTTCAATGCTTCGTCATCCCTCCCGGAGACAAGGAAAGCCATCTCCAAGTTATCCAAAAAATCCCCAGCATTTTCCCCACTACGCCCAAAAAAATTTGGGAAATCCATCATAAAAGTGGGTTGCCTTCCTCTCAATACAGCACAAAGATGAAAACGTCTAGGCCCAAATCATATCTTATTAAGGGTAGAATAAATGGATTGATAGATGCATTAATCTCAGCTAGACGACGAGGGCCTAGTAAGTCCCTTATGATGTTTTGGAACCTAAGCTTTGTGCTAGCTATTATATGCACAGTTTGTCTAGCAAGAGGTTGGAAAGGTCCATATAAATCCCTATGATTCATGGAGTATGCTTAAAGCAAGATGAAGATGTGAACATCAAAAGATACATTATACTCCAAAATGGGAAATATTATAGGGTCAGGGGACAGCAATATCTCTCTCAACCTCTCAGCTCCAAAATAGAAGACCAATCTTTGTTGGAAAAAAATCTTTCTATCAAAGCGCACATTCACCCTAATATTCTGAACTGATTGAAAGTTGTAGAAAATGGGATTATTCATTGGTGCATTAATTACAAACTTCCATGAAGCACTTCATTGAAGTTGAGCTCTCTTGGATCCCACCATTTGAGAGATGCGAAGAATTTGCTCACCAGTGATTAGCCTAGCTTTGGTGTGACCATCTTCAGCTTTGTAGAGTTCATAGGGTTCGATGACTACCCTCTCAACCACCTTGAGCCTTCTTGCTAGTAGTAGTTGGAGTGCATCACCATATGTAGCCTCTTGCCAATACCGCACCCCATTGATGTGTAGCTCCCCTTCCAAAAACTTGTTAATACCCGATTTTGAGAGTGCTTTCACCACCTGAAGTCGAAGCTTCAAAGGGAGTGTCTTCACACTAGCCACAAAGCACTCAACACAATTTTTTGACCTAGGGACTTGATGACTACAAGATTTTCCTTGAAGCAAAGAAGGGTGTGTGTAGTTAACTCTCTTTACCCGCATACGTGCCGTTTGTCGATAAAGACGTTTCTTTTCTCGAGCTTCTTGGGGAGACCATAGTGGAAGTCTCGGAGAATTTGATGGATCTTCCTTCATAGGATTGATAGAGCGCTGCTTGAGAACTCCTCAGTGGGGGCACCAATTTATGACGAAGGAAATTTAGAATGGCGGCCTCTACACCAAAACAAACTCCATTGCGCCACAAGGGAAATGAGATGAGGGCACCACCTAGTCTTGGAAGCGTGGACTAGGACCGCTACACAAAGAGAGAGAGAGAGAGAGAGAGAGAGAGAGAGAGAGAGAGAGAGAGAGAGAGAGAGAGAGATCACTATGAATGAAGCATTAACCGTGGTGTGTGTACAAGGAATGGATGACTTCAAACATTCCCAACACAAATAGCATATAGATTACCAAACAGTCACTCAAGGATTAGCCAAGATCACATCAAGCACTCTCACACGCATATAAAACATTTCTCTTAATTAACATAAGTAAGAGGAGGAGAGGTTACTAGCATGAAACAATTTTCACTCTAGGATGTGCAAGAATAGAGTGAATGAATGAGCTTATGGGCTCATGGTGAGTGATATGGGCTCATGGTGAGTGATACAAAGGCTCAATGGGTTGAGGGAGGCTTGAAATTACAAAGGGGAAGGCCTCTTTATATAGGAAAGAGAGTGATTAGGAGTGAGGTTAAGATACAAGTGTAATTTGTACAAATGAAGCTTGATTAGGGACATTCAACCAATGAAGAAGCTCCTTCCAAGTGATTTGTTGACCAATTAGCTCCATCATCACTTGTGTTGTCTTCACTCCTTCCTCCATAGCTTGAGTCCAAGAGCTTCCTTATTTTAAAATGTAAAGAATCTACATAAAATCAATACATATCTAGTAATAATAGAAAGGGGTTGAATGAGAACTTATGAATTACAACAAGATTAAACATGACTTGAGAGGTGATTAGAAGAGGAACTTTGATGGGTTTTTGAGCTTGAGAGAGAGGAGGAAGGAGAGGAGGGTGAGAAGACTAATAGCTGATTTTAAAGAAGGTCTCAATGTGGAAAAGGAAGGGTGTGTGTGTGTAAAGGTAGGGGGGTGGTCTCCACCACAATTGAAAAAACTGGCGTCCACCATTTTGGCCATATCTCCTAGACCGTAGATGCGAAAATTATAAAAAAAAATATGGCCAGAATCTTCAGCTCGTCAGTTATAACTTTGATGAAGACAACTTTTCTTGGATCGGAGTGGAAGTATTTTTTAAAAATTCAACAAAATCATGTGCCTGGTTTCTTCCTTTACCAAGTCTTCCACTTGGGTCCCATTTGTTTGAATCATCATATGGCTCCAAAGCCATGATAATATGAGCCACTCATGACCCTTGAATCATGGGTGCATGGCTCCACAACCACATCATATCTTTTCTTTTCACATTTACATATTTTCCCTTCCCTTTACCACTAGGTTCTCCCTCTACCTTTCACCTCCGGTGAACTAGTCAAGAAAAAATCATTTTTTTTTAAATTTTTCCAAGAGGTTGTTCTCACTCTTTCTTTTATTGTAAACCTCTAGAAGCAAGGAAAACCAACAAAATATGATAAACAAAAATTTGTGATAGGCTCGGATCACCAGGTAAAGAGCATTGGCAAGCTGTGAAGTGGATACTTAGGTATCTAAAAGGGACAACAACAAATGCTTTGTATTTTGGAGGAACTGATATTTTTCTAGAAGGGTATGCTGATGCAGATATGGCAGGTGACAAAGATACTCGAAGGAGCACTACTGGCTATGTGTTCACGGTTGGAGGCACAGCAGTAAGCTGGGCTTCAAAGCTGCAGAAAGTGGTTTCACTTTCTACCACGGAAGCAGAGTATGTAGCAATGACGGAGGCAAGCAAAGAAATTATGTGGCTTCACAGATTTTTAGAAGAGCTTGGATTCAAACAAGACAATTGTGTCTTGTACAGTGATAGCCAAAGCGCTATCCATCTTGTGAAGAACTCAGCCTTTCATTCAAGGACAAAGCACATTGAGGTGAGATATCACTTCATACACACTCTTTTGGAAGAGGGACAACTAAAGCTAGGAAAGGTGCATACAAGTGAAAATCCTGCAGACATGTTTACAAAGGTGGTCAACAAGGAGAAGTTGAGCTTTTGCTCATCTTCAATCGGCATTCAAGGATAAGAAGCCAGAATGGAAAGCAGTCACACGTTTGGTTTGGAGATCAGTCTCCAAGTGGGAGATTGTTAAGTATGGAGCCTGATTTACCCTTGTAATTTTCTGTGGTAAAAGCGCACATTTGTAAGGCCCCCATTATGAGGAGAAGCCATCGTGCGTGAAAGAAAATCACTCACCGGAAACCAAAATTTTCACGGACAAGAATCAGGGGCAACTTTAAAGGCCTCGGGGGCGGAGGCCCCCGAGACTTTTTTTTTGCCGGAATATTCTTTTTCGCCGGAATATTATGGCCGGACGACGGTCGGAAAGTGGCCGGAAAACAACCGGTCGGTTGGCCGGTGGCCGGTAGTCAATGGCCGATGGCCGGTGGTCGGAAGTCAATGGCCGGTGGCCGGTGGCCGAATTCAAAAGCGGACTTGTCTTCTCAGGGGCGGCCACACATGGGTGGATTGGAGGGTCCGATTTGGACTTATTCGCACAAGGGCGGCTACACATGGCTGTCTCTCATAAGAGAGGGCAGCCCTTTTGGCCTATAAAAGAAGGCCATTTTTACACACATTTCATAGTGTGAAGATGATGCAACAAGGTGAGTGTGAGGTAGTGAGAGTGAAGCAAGGCAGGAGCTCCATTAAGGGTATAATCCCTTTGTAAACTACTTCTTGTTTTGAAGTACTAAAGCCATTGAGTGGCTGCTTTCCCGTGGACGTAGCCCACATTGGGTGAACCACGTATATCGTGAGTTCTCTCTCTCTCTCTCTCTCTCTCTCTCTCTCTCTCTCTCTCTCTCTCTACTCTATAATTTCGTGTATATAAATCTGTCTCTCTCCATTATGTAATCTACTCAATTATCTATTTAGCTACGTCTTATTTTCTAACATTTGCTTCATCACTTGGCATCCGTAGTACTGTCAGCATCTTCATCATCTGCATCTTCATCTCCTTTGAACATAGGACCAAATTCCTGCGTCATCTTGATTCACGACACTTGGTTAAGAAGCAATCAATGGGTCCTTAGTGGGGGCACCACAAGATGGAAAGGGGGAAATGGGAAAACACCCGGCACACAACTTTAATGCCACTCTATAACCCAGTGATCCTACAACACCCATATCCCCTATTTAACACACACTTAAACACACAATCTGCAAACAATCATTGCCCAAACCGGTGTCCAACCAACCCTAAACTGCATACATCGAGTCACAAAGCATACCATAATGGCTTCTGTCTACGATGACCCTTCAAAGCACCCTCACCTACAAAGACATAATCCATATCCAACAACCCACACCACCTTGACAACCTCTGGCATGCATCCTCTCTACTATAGGTCTGACATCTATTTTGCACACACTATCTCCACTTTGAACCTACTCACATACCCAATGCACTGTAAAACACGAGAGCAAGAGGGAAAATAGACATGGATTTAGAGAAAAGGTGACATAGCCTATTAATGGCAGAATCCTTTAAACGCAGATCCGCAATGACAAAGTTTGATAAAAAAAGCTTCTTTTGCTTCATGCTTAATCCAAGTTCTCCTCCTCTTTGGAGGTCCAATTTGCAATCGGACTCCCCTACCAAAAGATCATCTTGATCTGCTTTCGGGCATTTGCTGCTCTCGGCACTTCTTTAAGTGGAGGTCTTGGCCCTCCTTATTCTTGCCATCCATCCTCTGCAAGTCCTCTCGACAATGGAGCGATCACTTTCAGCTCCTATAACGACCTTGAATCCTCAATACCTCAACCCTATGTGCGCATGCATTCCCAATCTCACCTCTCTCAGTCACCTACAACTGGTCCCTGCCTTACTACACGCCAGCTGTCCACCCTCTGCCACTTGGCCCTTGTCGGCTTTGCTCCATGCAGACGATGCTTCTGGTAGCGCTTATTTCCTCTAGTAGACCCATTCGCCTCTTGCCCTGTTCATGGCCAGCACCCTTGCCGCCTCCAATCCCCTCATGCTTGCCTGCAGTTCCGTTTTCAGCCCTCCAAGTTCCTGCACAGGTCCCCCTTGCAACTGGCGAGCCCCTCTCCTTGTAGCTGCTTACGGTGTTCCCTCTTTTCAACACCTGCTCCTTGGTCCTCCTTGGCTTTGGTTCACACCACCCAAGAGTCATCCCCATCCGTTGCTGAAGCTTTTTCCTTGGCTCACCACTTGAGTTGCCGTCCTAGCCATTTTTCACACCCATGGCATGGCCTTAATCTCGGTGCCAAAAAAGCTCACATAACTCCCCTCCACTTTTCCAAAAAATGCCCTGTAAAGCTGCTCTATCAATTTGAATAGTGCTTCCATTGAGGAGGCCACATGAGCACGGGGCAGTATCGAGCTTTCCACTCCAATGATCCTATCTAAGCTTCTATACTTTGAGTGCCAAAGTTTCATCTCCAACAATGAAACACAAAGCCTTGTGATATGGTTTCTCAGTCAATGAGATCTCCACCTCAAAAACACATAAACAATCTTGACATTGCCAATATCGGCTACCAATCCGACATACATACCACAACTGCATCACCTTTAAGCTTCCTCGATAATAGAGGTCAAAATCATAGCTGATTTGCAAAATGTCATGCGGCATACACATCACAACTGCACCTGCTACAATCTCCTTCTAGCGCATGCTCAATTGAGCCTTCCACCATCATCTTGCTGACTTCCATACGCCTGCTGCTAGCTTCTCCCTGGATCAGCAGTGTTTGGCTGCACCAACGGTCAGAATTCCCTTGTATTTTGAGAAAAATCTCAAACAATCTTACCAAAAAACTGCACTAAAACAGACACTCGGTGTCGCAGTAAACAGATCCACAAATGGTATACATAGCACTGCTAGAACCCTGGCAAATTGATACACTCTTGAATGAGTGGCTCTTTGGACCCATAACTGTCAAAAAAAAAAATTGTAAACCTGTGAATCTACTACCTGTGAGCTATACCTAGCTCAAGCTGTATTCACAAATGCATACATAGCATGAAACTGCACCAAACCGTGCAAAAAACTGCTCTCTGGAATGCCCCACACAATCTTACATGAGCACTACATGTGCCGCATCAGCTATGCTGCAAAGAAAATGCAACCTATGAGCAAAACTGTTGGGAAACTGACACACACTATCTCATCGATCAATAAACTCGTCGACCAAAAACACCGTCCAAAAGCTGAGCACGCTCGAGGGAAAAACCTGCTGGAATGGACCGTCGAAGCCGAATGTGTCGTATGTGTGTCGTCAAAGCCAAAAACTGGAGAATCGTTGAAGCCGAAATGCCACAGAGAGTACACTAGAGTCGGGCCGCTTCGGATGGGGGCTAGAGGGGAGCGTATGCCGCTCTCGCTCTATCGTCTCCTACTATGTTGAGATCGAGAAGCCGGGTTGCCAAGGACGTTCTTCAGAGCCAAATCCACCCCGGAATGTGTGTGGAAGGGAAGCCAATGGCGAAGCTATGCCAAAGGAGAGACCCGTCGTTCTCACTCGCTCTCACGATATTGAAGTGCTCATTTCCACCACTAAACGGAAATGCGCTAGTTGAATAGCCCCAAAGGTGCTCGATGCAGGTGTTGGGCATCACTCCTCTATGGCAAAGGTACCTCGTTCGTGTACGCCAAGAAAAGGTCGCCGCTAGATCGTTGAAGAACTCAGTGTCACCTTTTGCCATCGAACGGAAGCATTTCCCGAGCTATGAGTGCTCAAGAGATGTCGTGAAAGAAACCAAAGTCGAATCCGGTGCCTGTGCCGTGCCTTCGCCACTGGGCAAAGGTGCTAGCCTTCATGAGCTAGCTTGTTGATTGGGTCAAAAGGTGTTGGAGTCGCCGAGTCGCAAAAGCGGTGCTGAAACAGGTGTCAGAACGGCTAATCCCCGATGTTGAGGCCGCCTTTTGCCATTGGGCGAGAGTCTCCAATAACGAGACAAGTGTCAAAGCTCTGTTCTCTCTCTCTCTCTCTCTCTCTCTCTCTCTCTCTCTCTCTCTCTCTCTCTTGATCTCTCTCTCACTACCTCTTTCGGTGTGTGTGAGCGGGGATAGTGAACGGGGGTCGGGGAGTGTTGAGGGCTTGGTGGGATCAGGTCCTTGCACACACTAAAGTGTGTGGGCAAAGTCAAATTTAAAAATGAAATAAAATAAATTTCTATAAAAGACTGTCGAATGCTCAGTCCTGTGTGTGTGTGGATGTGTATAGCACTAGGCCTAGGCTTTGAGATTGAGAGAGCTTCTCCTAGCTCGATGCTCTCTGCAATTTGCTACCGACTCTAAGACCGACTACACTTGCTGCCCTGCCTAATTATATGACCTGCTTACGGCTTGACACAATTTCTCTTAAGGGTTGTCTTGCTTGCTGTCGACCAAGCTTCAAATTCAAGCTCAATGTCTTGTACACATGACCGACATGCTCTCGATTTTGTTTTTCAAAACGCCTTCAATTGCAAGGCCTTGGTCTTGCTTCGATTCTCTGCTCTTGCTCACACCTTTGCTCAAGCCCGATTCTCTTGGTCTTGCTAAGCTACTCAAGATTCTTGAATTTCTTGATTGCAGCACTGATTTTGCAGATCCCCTTTCTTGCTCGATCCTCTAAGAATTCTCAAGATCCCCAAAAGCTCAAGAGGGGCTGCATGGTAGGTATGCCGATATCCGCAATCTGCTCTGATGCGGCTCGATCCGCTCCAGATGTGCCATCGCCAAGCTCACGATTGAGCTCCTAGCTCCCCCATAGCCGGCGGGCTCCATCGCTTCCGAATAGGTCATCGAGAAGCTGTTGCGCGTGCCAAGCCGTAGCTCTTATACCACTTGTGAGGGCGCGTGTGCAATGCATGTGGGGAAGGGAAGGAGCACGAGAGTGTGGGTGCAGCAACCTCACGAAATAGTTTGAGTGAGGAGCTCCTTATTCTTTGCTTATTCTTTGTATGTGAAAGAATAAGGTGAATACATACGGTGAGCGGGCGGTCAGACACCGAACATCCGGCCCCCTGGGCAAAGGCACAATGCCTTTACCCCCAACAACTCTTAGATTAGATACACGCATGTTTAGAGTATATGCATAATGTTCAAGAAGCTCAATTGAAAACTTATCCCACAATGTCTTGGAACATAATGGCTCACCGGAAGGAAATCTGTAGAAAACATAAAGCAAGCATTTATTGTAGCAGTAAAATGCAGTGAATTAAGGTAATGCAAATTTTGACAGAATAACACAAGGAGCAAACTTTTCAGAGCACTAAAGCCATTTTGTAGCAATAGAGTGTGGGGAAGAATAATGCAAGTGACACACAAAGTTGCAAAAAATAGAATTGCACAACACAAGGTAGATCATGAGGAAGCTTGAAGGACCACGTGTGTGTAAAACACACACACACACACGCGTGCACGCACACACACACACACACACACACACAAAGAAGAAGGCAAAGCTTCATAGTATCGTAAGGGAGAATGCCTTTTGCAAGAAGTGCATGAGAGCAATGCCAGCAAGGGAGTGTGGTGGAGAAACTTGTGTAGCCTTGAGAGCACATATGTGTGTGTGTATCACACACACACACTTATTTAGGCGAGAAAGTCTATTCTTACCCTCAATTGGCTATAGCTCTATACGATCTGGCCCACCCACACAAGCTTTCTTCAAAGAAAGTCAGGCTCACAGATGGCCGACTGTCTCCCTCTCACAAACACTATCACTCTTACTAAACCCAAGATTGTAGCTTTGTGTATAGTCATGGAATCCTTTGAGCATTTACTTAGCTCTCTTTGCTTATTAATAGACCATAGCCAGAGTTTTTAAACCCTCGATTGAGTTTTATGAGCGATAGATAGTCCTCCTAGGCTCTTAGTCTCATATTTTACCTTACTTGCTTGTGCATTGTCGCAAATTGCTTGCATCCCCCGCCCCCAAAACCCACACACACACACACACAATATTGACAGGGATCATCACGATACTAACCAGAGGACATCGTGTGACATGCATGCTCGCCCTTTGGAACCCTGCACATTCTTAACAACTTTGTATGCATGCTCTTGCACATGAGGATCTTCTCCTCTCCGTGCTTGCCATACTGTACTACCCTCCCACCCTGAAGGATGTCAATAAGCATTATTTAAGGCACTACACATGCTTAAGAGTGGAGCCACCCACATACTCACGCACATAATTGATGAAGGTACATCTTGCTTCTCTCAAATGTTCTATGCACCGGTGTAATTTAATTTATTTTTGACCGCATGTTAAGAGTATTCCCTGTGCACCGAATGCCAATTCTTTGCTTATGAATAGAAGCATGCACACTCATTAAAAGGTCCCATGCTAATGCTCATATCTGCTTGAATGTTCCAAGCTCTCAACAAGTGCCGATTTTCTTGACTCACCCACCCGTCCTACTCATGCTTAACTTCCCCCCTTTTTCTTTCTTGGCTAGCTCACGACATCCCATTTCCTCAAGCTTACCGTGCACGCATGCCTCCCATTAGGAAATTTTGGAGGTCATTTGGAGGGCCATATGAAGAGAGAGAAAAATAGAGCGCGTCCAATGAGCATGAAGGCTACGTTACGTAGAAAAGTACCTGGAAAAACTCAAAAAATAGGAAAATAGCATAAAACTTTCACGAAACTAGGATTGTAGCATAGTAATTTCTTTACTTTTACCGAGCTTTTAGGTGCTTGCGTGTGGTCCCACTTCTGATATTCTCTCATGGTCATTAACGTACTGGAGGGTGACCATTAAGCCCGCACAAGATATTGGAATTTTGAAACACTTTCCCTCCATTAGAATGCTTTCAAAGTGAATCTCCCTCCACTAAAGCTTTTCTCTGAGAGTTATGGCATCCACGTCTTCTCGCCCAAGAGCCTCAAGGTGTTTACTGTCTCTCACACCAACAAACAACAACGGCACTTTGCCTAGAAGGCCAAGTAGTAGCATATCCTCAATTACAATACCAGCTTCAATAAGTGCAGACAACCAATGGGTTGGACAAAGGATAAACAAAGGTTCATGGGTCCTCATGCAACCAAGAAGACCCAAGAGGTTTAGTGGTATCAACGTTTACCGCTCAGCATGGAAAGCCAGGGTGTTGGATTTCAAAGTTGAGATCGGCAAAAGATCTGTAAAGGAAGTTCTTGTTCAGCATGTGTTTACCCATCCAGAGGTGATAGCAAACGGTGGAAATGTATCAAATATACATCAACCACGTTGCAATTGTAAGTACTCTTGACATGTGAACTTACTGATACTCTCATTATAACTTTTCTTATATATTTTGCAATGTTTCTCCCGCTTGTTATGAGTAATGTCTCTACTCTTCACAACTCAATTACATTAGATTTGTCATTTGTACTTATTGATACTCTTAGTTTAACTCTTCTTTTATATATTGCAGATGTTTATCCCTCTTCTTATGAGCAATGGGAGCCTGTGGAGTGCATAATAGGCCTCTTCCATGTTGTACATGCCCATATTGGTTCTCTACAGTATTCAGAGAGGAGCACCAAAAGATTGGCTGATGAGGGAATCTTTTTTTATGACCACTTTTACCAACTCAGCTCAGGCAATAAGAATGGCATGTTGGTGAAACTACCTCTACCGACTGATTGGAACACTGTGGACTGGCCAGTTCCCGAGGAAACAATGGTGGAGGCAATGCGAAGTAAGCTCTACAAGGATATACAAAGGTCTCTGCGTAGCTCTGTTCCTACCAAACTGGTTCGAATTGCAAACTTTTGTCCTGTTGCACTCTTCATAGAGCTGTTTCATAGCTACAACATCAGAGTTACAAAAACTATGTTCATGTGCAAGTCATTTCAGCAGTCATCCTGTGACAAACTTCTTGACAAAGGATGGTATGCAAAGGAAGAGATTGGTTTACGGTGCGAGGTCGCGCTTGATACTCTAGTTGTCAAGTACATGATTGCAAGCCAATCACTATTACTCTCATTTTGGTATATGCGATCACAAATGCTAAACGGTAAGTACATTCCTATGGACCAAGTTTCTGCAGGTTTGGAAGATAATCCTACTGTGGATGTGGAAGTGATTGATAAAGAGCATGGCCTACTATTGGTGGTTACAATAAGGGAGCTATGCAGTCTTCAGCATTTGCGAAATGACATCATTGAAGAGTCAATGGACAAGGAACTATCAGATTTTTCCTTTTTCTTAGCTGGCCGTAAGGTGATGCGGCGAAGAGAAAAAGATATTTTGTGCAAAGAGTTGGATGGTCGGGTTGAAGTAGTGTCAATGTAACAGATATTCTTGTAAACCCAAGTGTATACAAATGACTTTCAAGACATGAAGTTTATTGATCTCATTTTTCAATTGTGCCCTGTGAAAAAGTGTGCTTGAAATACATTTGTTTACCACGTCAAATCTCTCTCTCTCTCTCTCTCTCTCTCTCTCTCTCTCTCTCTCTCTCTCTCTCTCTCTCTCTCTGTCTATATATTAGAAAAACACAGATAGAAGAATCATCTTAATTCATTAGAAAGTACAAACTCGTCCGTGAACAATGGACTGAGATACAATTTCTGTAAGTATGGAATCAGAATATCTTCAAGGTAAAAATCGAAGGAATGCCCCTCGAAAGAAGGTGGTGAGATGGTTGTTCCCGGCGGATTTAGTTCTCCCTTTTCGGGAGTATCGTCAATTAGTAGTGTATTAGTTGCATCAAAGGGTACACCGATTTGGCTAAACGGTTTGTACAAAAGAGGTAATCCTGGTTTTTTAGGGTGGTAGTGGCCCTCAACAGTAATGCATTTTCTTTGATCATACAAAAAGGCAAAATCTGACGTGTGAGCTTGGCATACACTGCAAACTATTGCAACTAGTGGCGATAAGTTTTGCCTTTGCATTGAAGACCATATGCCAACTCTGAAGCGCGGAAGAAGAAACTCAATAAACTCCTTGGTTCCTGGACGAACCACGACTCGACAGGTTCCCATCCGAAACGTTTGCAAATCATCAAAGGGTCCTCTGTCACCGAGAGGCACCCGCATCAGCAGCAATCCATTGACGTCCAAGATAATCAACCTCTGTAAAAGTTGACAAGTACATATAAGTAGTTAGAAGCTGAACATATTTTGCCATACTTGAATAGACATTACCGGAACAACCGTATCTACAGGTAGCAAGGGTCCATACTGGGTCTCTGTAGTGTTCATGTCATTGTTGCTCTCCTCCGCTTTATCTTCATAGTCATCATTCAAAGCTTCATCAGGGGTCTCCCCCATGGCCCTTTCTGCCTGATTCAGGGTTGATCGGACTGCCTCATACATCCTTTCCTGATCCATATCATTTTGCTCGTCCCGAGGCCTGCTTTCCTCATCCATCACCTTTTGCTCATCTATAGGCCTGCTTTCCTCATCTTCGGTTTCAGCCATAGGCTCTTTTGGCTGTTCCACAGGCTGACTTGCCTCTTTTATTGTCTCCTCCGGTTGAACCTTAGCTGCTTCCATATGCTCATTTGTCCTTTCCTCATCCTCGACTCTTTGATCTTCTGCTGATATGACACCCTCGGCCCGATGCGATTCCACTGTATCGGATGTAGGGGTTTGTCGTGGTGGCACGTCATGTTTTGTAAGATCAATAGTGCGCTCATCCAAGCCGCTATCTTCAAGCTCTCTAGGGCTAGACATAGTAAGCAGGTGTTGTATTAAACTTACCCGGTATCTTTGCAAATAATCATATGTGTAGTTTTTTAAAGCACTCTGCAAAATTGAAAGACCACATGATGAGAATTCTTTTATAGACTAAACCAAAACTAAATGAATGCATTGCAAAATGGGTACCTTAGTCATGAAAGGTTTTAATGCAAAGTAGCTTTGCAGGACATATTCTGCATGGAGAAGACATCTCCAGCCGCAAGAATTCCCATCGGTTTGATTTGGGACAGGTACTTCTTTGATTGTGGCCTTGTATAGTTCATACCTTCCACATAGCTTGCCATAGGCAAGCAACAACCTCTTTATACAACTGCATTAGGCAATGTCAAGATGTTAGCATGAGGCTTCAAATTTACATAGATATCTATAATAAACACTTTCTGACACAAAACACTTACAGCCTAATTTCAGGGTGGGTTCCTTTTATTGAATTGAACACCCACACTGCTGGTTGGTCAACATCAAGGCATATGAGACTCCAGTGATGGTTGTTCTCATATGGGAAGATGATCACAGTAACTTCCAGCATAGCACAGTGGCGGAACCAGCTCTCAAATGTCCCAGATGGACTATTCTTTTGTCTAATAATTACAGACATTTGTGGATCAAGGAGAAA